>NC_064759.1:44180877-44328377 GCF_011397635.1 Epinephelus fuscoguttatus | reverse complement strand
GGAACACATTGGTCGCCTTCCTATCCCTCAGAGGCCGGTAGACTAACTGGGGTCAGCCTACCGTCCGCTGGTCTTTGTTCCAGATAGGAATGCGGCAGATTGTGAGCACGCGGCCGGCACAAATTAACGGCGGGTTATCCACCAAATAAACACAATTTGTTCTGTCGAGCACAACATCAAACAGTAATCAATGATCAAATTAGCAAAAAGGACACAGCGGTACTTAAAGTTAGCAGTGACAGTTTAGATTACATGCTTAGTATAAAGTCTCTGCCCAGACTGAAGCTCTCTTACTTGGGTCGCTTGGCGGGACAGCATGCGTCCCGTCCGTTGCTCTGGGATGAGTGTGCAGGGCCGCTGTGGCATCCTACACTGGGATGAAAGGGGTTGTTCTCTGCGTAGCAGAAGAGGGATCAGCGGAGTCAACTCGTGGCTCCGTTTTCTTCTAGACAAAGGATTTTCTCCAAACTCTACAGATGTTGAGGAAAGGTGGGGTTGCACAGCGTTCCTCTGGTACTCCATGGAGTGTTAAAACAAAAAGAAAAAGGTGTCTTTCCACATCCAAGGATTCAAGAAAAAGGGGCAGCCTAGGTCTGTTGAATTCAAACGTTTGAAGTGCTCCCTAGCAGTAACTTCAAATAACTTATGTTCTGCTGGCAGTTTTTTACATTACCACAATAACATTCCCGCTAGTACATGAACAGACACAGTGACTGAAATAATAGTAGAAGTAATCAAAATAGGACAAGAATAACATGACAATGACATCATACACGCCATGAAAGACAACTGGGGATGATTGGTGTGGACCACTGTGTAGTGTTTCATGTCTGTCGGCCTAGTCATGGCATGATTTTATGACTCCACAATCGCGCAATGTGACATAGTGACTGTCAGAACAGACAGAAATGTCGTGTAGTGTGTACCAGACACTAGACTTTCTGTTGGAACATTGTGAGACAGGGCCGGTTCCAGAAAATAATGACTAGAGGTGCATCTTAGATTGGAGGGGGTGCACATGCCCGGCACGTTATTCAACACTAAATTATGCATTTTCCAGTCATTTCAAGTGGGATGATACCAACCAAGTAAGAATATTTAAAGTCTCTTTCAAGTGCTTCATTGCAGCAATATTGTAGCAGAACAAAGAAAAGGCTACATTTAGTCTGGGCTACCTCACCCATCAGACCATCTAGCAACAGATGTTTCTTACCCTGAAAATAAAACACAGAAATTCAAACTAGGAATTCTATCTATAACAATCAGTGTTGTCAGCTCAAAACCATCACTGATTGTTATAGATAGAATTCCTAGTTTGAATTTCTAGTTTTTTATATTATTTATTTATTTATTTTATTTTATTTTTTTTACCGGGTGGCGGTGCTTTGGATGAGCTGGGCGTCTGCTCTGGGGCTGGGGGTGAAGGCAGCAGCTCGGGCGGGAGTGAGCAGGACGAGGCTGCCGCTTGCTCCCCAGCAGCTAGGCTAACTTCATGTCGAGGTTGAGTCTCTGTCTCACCACCGTTGTCTGACTTGTTGTTGGTCGTGTTTTGCTTGAACCAGGCATTTTTGAATATCCATGGCAATCTCGTTAACGTTATTTGTGTCACAGGCTGTTAACCCTGGATCCGGAGGTGTTTGCCAACTATAGACCAATATCTAATCTTCCCTTTATGTCAAAGATCCTTGAGAAAGTAGTCGCAGACCAGCTGTGTGATTTCCTCCATGATAATAATTTATTTGAGGAATTTCAGTCAGGATTTAGAGTGCATCATAGCACTGAGACAGCACTAGTTAAAATTACAAATGACCGTCTGATTGCTTCAGACAAAGGACTCGTCTCTGTACTTGTTTTATTAGATCTTAGTGCGGCGTTTGACACTATTAACCATCAAATTCTGCTACAGAGACTGGAACACTTAATTAGCCTAAAAGGTTCTGCACTAAGCTGGTTTAAATCTTATTTATCTGATCGTTTTCAGTTTGTTCACGTTCATAATGAATCATCCTTACGTACTAAAGTTTGTTTTGGAGTTCCGCAAGGTTCTGTGCTCGGACCAATCCTATTTATTCTATATATGCTTCCTTTAGGTAACATCATTAGAAATCACTCTATAAATTTCCATTGTTATGCAGATGATACACAGTTGTATTTATCGATGAAGCCAGAAGAAAGTAATCAATTAACTAAACTCCATAACTGCCTTAAAGACATAAAAACCTGGATGAGCACCAATTTCCTGATGTTAAATTCAGACAAAACTGAAGTTATTGTTCTTGGCCCCAAACAACTCAGAGTCTTTATCTGATGACATAGTTTCTCTAGATGGTATTGCTCTGGCCTCTAGCAGTACCGTAAGAAACCTCGGAGTAACATTTGATCAAGATTTGTCTTTTAATTCTCATTTAAAACAAACCTCACAGACTGCATTTTTTCATCTGCGTAATATTGCGAAAATTAGGCCTATCCTGACCCGAAAAGATGCAGAAAAATTGGTCCATGCTTTTGTTACCTCAAGGCTGGATTACTGTAATTCTCTATTATCAGGTAGCTCTAATAAGTCCTTAAAAACTCTTCAGCTAATTCAGAATGCAGCACGTGTACTAACAGGAACTAAGAAACAAAATCATATTTCTCCTGTTTTAGCTTCTCTGCACTGACTCCCTGTAAAATCCAGAATTGAATTCAAAATCCTACTGTTAACTTATAAAGCTCTAAATGGTTAAGCTCCGTCATATCTTAGAGAGCTCATAGTGCCATATTATCCCACCAGAACACCGTGCTCTGAGAATGCAGGGTTACTCGTGGTCCCTAAAGTCTCCAAAAGTAGATCAGGAGCCAGAGCCTTCAGCTATCAGGCTCCTTTCCTGTGGAATCATCTTCCTGTTGCGGTCCGGGAGGCAGACACCGTCTCCACATTTAAGACTAGACTTAAGACTTTCCTCTTTGATAAAGCTTATAGTTAGGGCTGGCTCAGGCTTGCCCTGTACCAGCCCCTAGTTAGGCTGACTTAGGCCTAGTCTGCCGGAGGACCCCCCTATAATACACCGGGCACCTTCTCTCTCTCTCTCTCTCTCTCTCTCTCTCTCTCTCTCTCTCTCTCTCTCGTATCCTATTACTGCATCTTGCTAACTCGGCCATTCTGGATGTCACTAACTCGGCTTCTTCTTCTGAGCCTTTGTGCTCCACTGTCTCTCAGATTAACTCATATTGCAGCGGTGCCTGGATAGCGTGACGTGTGTGGTTGTGCTGCTGCCGTGGTCCTGCCAGATGCCTCCTGCTGCTGCTGCTGCTGCTGCCGTCATTAGTCATTAGTCATACTTCTACTGTTATTATACACATATGATTATTATCACACGTGTATACTGCCAGATACTAATATATACTTTCAACATATTGTACCACAGTAGCCAGAAATATAACAATAATATTATTACTTTCATTAATGTTGTTGTAAGCTACTGTCATTACCGTCTGTCCTGCATCTATCTCTCTCTATCTCTCTCTATAAGGATTACTGTTAATTTATTATGCTGATCTGTTCTATACGACATTTATTGCACGTCTGTCCGTCCTGGAAGAGGGATCCCTCCTCAGTTGCTCTTCCTGAGGTTTCTACCGTTTTTTTCCCCGTTAAAGGGTTTTTTTTGGGGGAGTTTTTCCTTATCCGCTACGAGGGTCCAAAGGACAGAGGTATGTCATATGCTGTAAAGCCCTGTGAGGCAAATTGTGATTTGTGATATTGGGCTTTATAAATAAAATTGAATTAAATTGAATTAATGGTCGCTACAGCAGAAAGCTGCGTCCGGCTGGTGCAGCAGCCGCTGGTAACTGCGCTGGACGCAAATGAGTGACGTGCAGTCACGCACACTTGTCATATGGTCATGACAGAGAGCGTTGACAGTGACGTTACTGAAGAAAGGCAGAAATTTTATTTAATTACCATTGAATTAAAACAAATACAATACACACGTCACTATCAATGTGTTCTATATTGTTATGTTAACATTAATTTAAAAAAAGAGAAAAAAACAGGAAATTTTTTTTTTCACTCTTTTCAACTGAGCATGCAGACACATAAAATAAGGGTGCAATGCATGCTTGTGCAACCTCGTAGAACCGGGCCTGTTGTGAGACTTCCCAGACGTGGCTTCAGTTGTCGTCTACTATGTCACACTACACGAGATGAAATGATGGATTATCGTGTACGACATTCTTTGTTGTTTACGATCCATGCTCATACCGTATGTCGCTGCGTCGGGCTATAATTGGGCTGATAGCGTGTAGTGTGTACCCCACAAAAGAAATGACATCACAATAAGCAAAAATACCAATGAAGGCACTGGCGAACAACTTTCAAAGTTCAAAGGGTTAAATAGTGAATGGACAGTAAGAACATACATACAGTGAGGGAAATAATTATTTGATCCCCTGATGATGTTGTAAGTTTGCCCATTGACAAAGAAATGATTAGTCTATAATTTTAATGGTAGGTTAATTTAACAGTGAGAGACAGATAATCAACAAAAAAATCCAGAAAAACACATTGGAAAAAAGTTATAAATTGATTTGCATTTGCTCGAGTGACAACAGTTGGTGCGATTATTCGCAAATGGAAGAAACCTAAAATATCTGTCAATCTTTTTCGGTCTGGGGTTCCATGCAAGATCTCGCCATGTGGGGTTTCAATGATCATGACAATGGTGAGCAAACAGCCCAGAACTACACGGGAGGAGGTTGTTACTGATCTCAAGGCAACTGGGACCACAGTCACCACGAAAACCATTGGTAACGCACTACGCTGTAATGGACTGAAATACTGCAGCTCCCACAATGTCCCCCTGATCCAGAAAGCACATGTACAGGCCCGTCTGAAGATTGCCAATGAACACCTGAATGATTCTGAGAAGGACTGGGAGAAGGTGTTGTGGTGAGATGAGACAAAAATTGAGCAATTTGGCATCAACTCGAATCGCCATCCCCATCGTCAAGCATGAAAGTGGATGCATTACGCTTTGGGGGTTTTTCCCTGCTAAGGGGACAGGACAAAGGGAAGATGGATAGGGATCATGTACCGTGAAATCTTGGGTGAGAACCTCCTTCCCTCAGCCAGGGCACTGAAATTGGGTTGTGGATGGGTATTCCACCATGACAAGACCCAAAACACACAGCCAAGGCAACAAAGGAGTGGCTCAAGAAGAAGAACATTAAGGTCCTGGAGTGGCCCAGCCAGTCTCCGGACCTTAATCTCATTGAAAATCTGTGGAGGGAGCTGAGCTGAGTTTCCAAACGTCACCCTCGAAACCTTAAAGCACACAATGGAGTTTTTGAGCCCTCAAAATATATATCCAAGATCCTTGTGATGGTACATCAACAATGACTCCGTCATTGCTTGAGAGCGTCTGTTTCGCTTGCACTGGCACTATGCAATTTCTGGGTTCGGTAGGAACCTGGACACAAAAAGGACTACAAAATTTGGCTGCTTTATGGCATACGTCATATCCCCCTCCTCTCTTTTAGAGTAGTGTAGCCGAACCGAGGTGAAGACGTGGTTGTCATGGCTGAAGCAACAAAGAAAAAGAAGAAGGTAAAGGTGTTGTCCAAGGAGACAAAGAAAAGAAAACGGGAGAACGATAAAACAAGAGCTCGAACAAGGATTAATATTGGCCTGGCTTTACACACTGGCAAGATCTGAAAGAGGAGGAGGGATGCCTGACCGATGGTGACCTAGCACTGTTATTGCTGTTACCCTCTCCTTAGGAGACTCACTGTCTGCAGGTTGGCTGCCTTAGGTACATTTTAAGAAAGTGTTAGCCTACATACAGACAGCTTTCATTTTAGTTTGTCTTCAACACTTGTTGTTAGCACCGCAAGCACAATGTGCTTGTGTCGACCGCGATCGTAAATCATAATAGCGGTGAATGAGAGACTGCGGACAGAGCAGATTGAAATATGGCTTTCTACATGCTGATCACATGTATTGATAAAGTATTGGCTTGGCTGGCAGAGGTTTTATTGTATTTACTTACAGTAACAAGCGTAGTTGTCGTCAGCTAGAGTAATATTGAAGTTATATTCCCTTCATCTGCACCGCGGCCTCTCTGCTGTGTGTGTGTGTGTGTGTGTGTGTGTGTGTGTGTGTGCTCTGACATGCTGAGAGCAACTCAACGAAGAGTTTTGAAAATGAATAAATAAACAAAGCAATTGGCCTAATCATGTTTGTACAAAATGCTATAATGCTACTTTACCTGTTCTGAAGACATGATGATCGCGCATTACACAGCCAGCCTCAGGGAGTTCACCGGTATCATTGGCTTGTCAACAAGTGCACACGTAGAAAAATTTTTGCGACAGTTGTAACAGACAATACCGTTTTTCGTCTGTAGGGGGACCCCGTGAGGTTAAAAGCACAATCCTCCATTGTGTTGCTTTGATGATTTGGAGATGATCTGCAAAGAGGAGTGGGCCAAAATCCTGAGATGTGTGCAAACTTGGTGGCCAGCTACAAGAAACGTCTGACCTCTGTGATTGGCAGGAGGGGTTTTGCCACCAAGTGCTAAGTCTTGTTTGCTAAGGGATCAAATGCTTATTTCACTCGAGCAAATGCAAATCAATTTATAACTTTTTTCCAATGTGTTTTTCTGGATTGTTTTTGTTGATTATCTGTCTCTCACTGTTAAATTAAACCTACCATTAAAATTATAAATTGATCATTTCTTTGTCAATGGGCAAATAATATACACACATGTAACACAGGATGCAGGTTGTTATTTATTGCAGGTCTTTGTTAAACAGACAGAACAGTGTCTTTGTTAATAGTTGCATAATCCACATCTTATTTCTCTAAAAACACTTTTCCTTGTGTCCTCTTCTTGCTTGGTTTACTTCGGTCCCTCCATGCATCCCCACTTAGTCTTAGTCCCCTCCCCATGGGAGGGGACTAAGACTAAGACCCATGGGGACTAAGACCCATGGGAGGGGACTAAGACTAAGACACAAGTGGAAGGAAACGTGGATACAATTCAAGAGATTTGGGATGCATTAGAGTTGTAAGATTACACTGGTATTGTCACAATATTGGAATTTCTAACTCTAAAGGCCAAAACACACCAGTAGGGAACACCTCACGTCAAAAAATAAGCCCCTGTTATTTGCAATGCACAATCCCACACCAACAGCAGCTAGACGCACATAGGTGCTTCTGAACGCACCGCCCCACCAATCTTCATGCCACTCTCCCATTTCCAGTCTCGCTTCCCCCAAAATGAATTGCATTTTTCCCCACTTGCTCTCTGCTTGAACACACCAGCTCAACTCCTCTCCTCACGATTGATGCATAAAGAGAACTCTGTAGCTACTGCTGTCTGGTGTGTGATGAAGAATGGATGAGGAAGGATTGGTTGTTGTTGAGGTCGAGAAATATACCAAACTAAAAGACCCACAGTCCTGTCATTATAAAGACATTGGCCAAAAAGATATTGCCTGGCGAGTTATAGCTCTAGAGATAAGCTTTTCAGTTGAGAAATCAAGTTTAATTATAGCTGCTGCGCAGCAGTGGTCGGGGCCGGGCTATTTTAGGCAAAATTAGGTAAATCTGAGTAACACACACACTAAAACAAAGCGTATCACAACATAGAAGTTACATCATATAATTATGCCATGCCTTTCAAATTGTGGATGAGTGGGTGAAGTGATCAGACTCAATATACAAAGGAAAGAAAAAACTAAAGAACAAGAAAGTAAGAATAACATTAACTGCCAGCAATTATGAACAAACTGGCCTGATCTAGCTTAAAGCTAAACATTATCCATGGTGACAAAGATGAAAACATTTTTTAAAATGTAAAAGTAGCTATTGGATAGACTCTGCATATTGACTGATAGCTAAGCCAAATAAACAGGTAAAAGAGACAAGGGATAACAGGGAAAAGTGTTGATAAAGAGTATCTGTCTCTCTGCGAAACTGCCTGGATCATAATTATTTTAACCTTGGTAGTCTCTAATCCACATAGCATGATGCCCGAACATAGGACTTTCACATTAGAATGTCCGTTCTGCCTTAGCTGAGGCTTGAACTCACAACTTCTGAGACTGAGGTCCGTCTTCTATCTCACTGAGCCAAGACAGTAGCCATCCATGCCATGGAAAAGCAAATTTCAAAGTGAAACTTCCAAAGCTGTAGCACATATGATTGATTTGTTATGATTTTTCAAAGTTTTGAAATTTAGAGGCTTGCTGCAGCGCCACCATCAGGACTATTATCTTGTGTTTCCAGTTGAGGACATCTGGCATGGGACTGGACCTTTTATAAAAAGTTTGGGTAGATTTCTCATTTGGAAATGTTGCATGAGCTGAGGCTTGAACTCACAATCTTCAACACCAAGAATCAATCAATCAATCAATTTTATTTATAAAGCCCAATATCACAAATCACAATTTGCCTCACAGGGCTTTACAGCATACGACATCCCTCTGTCCTTATGACCCTCACAGCGGGTAAGGAAAAACTCCCCAAAAAAACCCTTTAACAGGGAAAAAAAACCCGGTAGAAACCTCAGGAAGAGCAACTGAGGAGGGATCCCTCTTCCAGGACGGACAGACATGCAACAGATGTTGTACAGAACAGATCAGCATAATAAATTAACAGTAATCCGTATGTGAGACAGACAGACAGACAGACAGGTAATAGCTTACAACAACATTGTTGAAAGTAATAATATTATAGTTCTGGCTACTGTGGTACAATATGTTGAAAGTATGTATTAATATCTGGCAGTATATATGTGTGACAATAATCATATGTGTATAATAACAGTAGAAGTATGACTAATGACAGCAGCAGCAGCAGGAGGCATCTGGCAGGACCACAGCAGCAGCACAACCACACACGTCACGCTGTCCAGGCACCGCTGCAATATGCGTTAATCTGAGAGACAGTGGAGCACAAAGGCTCCGGAGAAGAAGCCGAGTTAGTGACATCCAGAATGGCCGAGTTAGCAAGATGCAGTAATAGAATGATCTCACTGAGCTAATTGGCAAACGGAAATGTCACATGTAGCTTCACAAATTGACTAAGCCAGTCACCTGTGTGCAAGACAGCAGCTGTTAGTGTGTAAAAGCAGATTTCAAACGGCTGTCAAAAATTCAGTTATTAAGACAAAAATCTGAAAATACACAAATTGCATCTAGACAGCATGGAGATGTTGGTAATTTGATTTATTGGCTCCATAAGTGAAAAACTGATGTTTAAAAATGCCATTTTTGCATTGACTCCAATTGTTCGCATGAGAGTGAAATTCAAAATGCTATAAAAAATTCAGTTTTTGAGATAAAATTCTGATATTTTCCAAACATCATCTACCATGACTCCAAAATTTTGTCCTTTTTTTATAATGAACATTGAAAATGTATATAGCAAGAATTTGCAAGTATATGTTTACAATATCGTTTACAGTCAAACATTTTGATGCACTGTAGGCTCAATTTTCAATAGATCAAAAATCTGTGTGGATCGTTTGTGTAGGACAGTCTGAAGATGCTCTGTAGCAAGTTTGGTGTCAATTGAGCAAAAATTGTGGGAGGAGATGGTTTAATAAGTTTTACAGTTTTTGAAATAAACAGAGTGATGGACTTCATAATTTTTAATAGGTTTAAACGTACAAAAGTTTCTTCAGTATTGGGGCTACATTTTGGTGAAAGTTGCAAATCTGTACCACATATGGTTGATTTGTTGTGAATTTTCAAAATTTTGAACTTTAGAGGCTTGCTGTAGCGCCACTTTCAGGACTATTGGCCTGTTTTTGCAGCTGAGCAATCTGGCATGGGACTGGACCTTTGTGCAAAGTTTGGTGATTTTTCGCGCATGGGAAGTAGGATTTCCTTGAAAGAAGAAGAAAGAAGAAGAACATGCAGGATAACAATAGGGTCCTCGCAGCTTAGGCTGCCTGGCCCCTAATTAGCAGCTGTCCACACGTGATTTTAAGCTATTGCAGAGGTGGAGGAAGTACAGGTCTTTCAGTAAAAGTAGGAATAACTTTGCATGATTGCCTGTTGATGAGCTTCACCATGGCGTGTCCGATGTGTGCTGGGGCAGCACTTGACACAAATCCTTTCTTAATCTGCAATATGTTAGTTGGAGGTTTAAACTCATGTCCTCTCACAGAGTTGGTGATTAAAACTCATGCAGCATTTAAAGATAGTTGTAAGCACAGCTGTTCTTGGCTTTCAATGTCTGATAGTCCACCACTAACATTTCGTCATGTCTCATCTCATGAACGAAAATGAAATGAAAATTGTCTTAGTTTTTATTATGAAGATCTATTTTTAGGTCATCATTGTCTTGTTTTAGTCATGGAAAAAAGGTTGTTGACGAAAGGTTTTCCTCATAGTTTTTCCTCAACGAGATTAACACTAGTTGCGTGAAATGTGTTTTCCATTTAGTACAATACCCTGGGAAAAATATTAATATTTATTACCATTTTTGATACAATTAAGAAAAAATTCCATTGAGGGCATTCAATTTTAAATATTCATCAGGAGATAAATATAACAAAGCTATAATATGACTTTTCTTTTCTTGATCAGTAGCAGAGAATAGCAGAGTGACCAGTTAACAATAAGAGCACAGCTGGTACCACTGTACTGATTTAACAGAAAATGAGTATTGAAACTGTTTCAAATATTCAGTATTGATAATTAATATTTTTGACAACACAGGTTTACACTGAGTCTATAATCAGTAGTTATTTAGCCATTCTGATACTAATCAACATATCGTCTTTATCTGCGAATCTCTGCAACTTCTTATTGTCAATTTATTTTTCTGTAACTTTAGCTATACTACATAATACACACACGTTGGTCCAAGTTTAACTAAGATCTGTTCATAGGAAAGCATAAATCCAGGTTGTTTTACATTAAAGTTCAACAGTATAGTTTGATCATGTTCAATAGAGCTGTATACACAATCAAATACAACTTCAATTAGCCTTGAATGTGTGTGTGTATGTTTGTGTGTTAACAGCCCAGGGGGAGCCTGTCCCTCCAGGCCACTGGTTCATTTTGGGGGAGCCAGTGTATTTTGTGGCCCAAGCGGGAGTTCTATTGACTGGGGAAAGACTTTATGTGGACTCGTGCTATGCCACAAGCTCCAAAGACCCAAACAGCATGCCCAAAGTGGATATCATTACTAACTATGGGTGTGTCTCTAGTAAGAACGCAGTCACACAAACAGTTTACAGTAACTGGTTTGTCGCTGTACATGTCTTGATGTGTTTGTGTTGTGATTTTTGATTGCAGCTGCATGACAGACAGCAGGAGGGAGGGCAGCAGCTCCCACTTCCTGGTAGGAGGGGGCAGTGGGCTGAAGTTCTCTGTGGATACATTTCTCTTCAGAGCAGCCTCACAAGTAAGGCCAGCGTTTTTCTGACTCTGTGTTTACACAGAACTGACAAATATGTGGAATAAATATGTTCAGGGGGCATCGGTAGTGTAGTGGACAGTGCCGGCGCCCCTTGCACAGAGGTACCTGCCTCGCTGCAGCAGCTGCAGGTTCGAATCTGGCCTGTGGCCCTTTGCTGCGTGTCACCCCCCAATCTCTCTCTCCCATTTCACACACTGTCCTCTCAATTACAGGCAAAAAACCCCCCAAAAAAAACATAATTCAGAAAACCCAATCGTAAAAACAGTAGAGATACTTGGCTATTTCTAAAATAAAACGGAAAAGAAAACAGACCTATTAGACTGAAATTATCTGTAGTAGTAATAATTTTAGCTTTCCTGGCTTCGGGGCTGAAGTTTTGCATGCGGCTTCACCTTGCTTCACCCGCAAGTGGTCTGCTCTGGCCTGCCTGTCTTTTTTTTTTTTTCTTTTTTTTTTAAGGTGCGCTCTGCAGAGCAGGTGGCCGTGCCGGCTGGCAGAGAGCCTGCCCGCTGTCAGAAATGATAGGTGTTTGTCAGCATTTGTCACAACGATTGGTCAGAAAGTTTGTTTTTTTTGTAGATTCAAGACATGATTAGTTTGTTTCGCTTTCCGCCCGCACAACACAATAACAGAAGCAAATTAATCCGTAAGGGTCCATTTGGTTCCATTTTGTACAGAGTCAGGCCTATAACTGAATGCCGCATGATGTCAAACTGGTGTCACCGGCCAGCCCTGTCCCTTTAAGGCCGTGGCCAGCGCGTGTGTGACGTAGAGGTGCAGGAAGGAAAAACAGAGAGTTGAGGAAAACATACACAGTGGCCGACGTATGAAGAAGAGTTAGCTCACGTTATTGTCCAAGTGTTTAGTCCACAACAGTGTCCAGACAGAGTTTGACCAGAAACGGTGTTGTATTCTGCTTTTTGCCGACGTAAGGAATTAAATGTGCGGTTTTGCACGAAAGAAGCCACTTCGTCCTCCTTCCTTCCCACACTTTGGCCCAGACTCTTAAGACGCCAGTTACCAGCAACGAGCCAAAACTTTAAAAACCAGCTCCCAACTACGGTTCGGAGAGGAAGGGTTAAGAAGGTAACACTGGAGGCTCGTCCGGGATTATAAAGTTTGCCCAAGAAAGAGGAGAAAAGGTGAGCAGAAGAAAGAAAAAAAAATAAATAAAGAGAGCTGCAAACGCGGGAGATAATGGCGGCGGCGCACACTAATGTTGCTGTTGAGAGACACGGGAGGCTAATTAGCTCAAACGCTAGCACCAATCCGTTTTTACCAGACACAAGAGAGACTGTTCGAGTTGATATGGACATGGTTGATTCAACAGGTGGCAGACGTCTCGGCGGTGAGGAGAGCCGCAACCCATTTCTGGTTAGCATGGAGCTAACCGGCGGGGCAACAGAGCTAACAACTGGAGCAACGGAGCTAGCCGCAGGTGGAGCGGCAGCCCACCCAAGGACAGCGCTGCGGGGTATGGCCACCGACCTCACCGCCCTCGGTACTGACTAATCCCTTCCAGACGCCGCCGGCAATGCGGGAGAGCGCAGTGGACAGTGAGTCTATGTTTCCCCCTCAATATTGGTATGGTGGCCCCAGAAATTCTACCCCCGCTGTAGCCTTACGTTATGGCGCAGACATTGACATTAATCAGACTTTTGACGGCCAGCCAGCTAATCCCTTTTCCCCTGCGAACAATGTGTATGCCGCGATATACGCCCCATCCACTCTGGCCCGTACACCAGCTCCCCAGCCTGCTGTGTCCCACTTCACGCCATGTATGTCCCAGTCTGTGAGACGCAGTTATGCAGAACGGGCTCGTGATTATTACTCTGCCCCTCACTGTGACGCACCGCTCCCCCGGGGTAGAGAGCTTGACTCCGGTGGATATGGACAGCCTAGCTGGCGAAGGGCCAAGTTCGCACCACAACGTCACTCCTCCTGCATGGTGCGTGGCAGCGATTATATGGACAGTAGCGATGATGAACAGTACGAGCAGAGAGAGAGAATCCCCACTTTACAGCCGGGTCGTTTTGATGGATCGGGCTCATGGAAAGACTCTTCACCTGTTTGAAAGCTGTGCTGAGGCCAACCACTGGTCAGAGAAGACCAGGACTGTGCAGCTCAGATTCAGCCTGACCAGTGCTGCAGGTGCTATCGTCCATAAAAACCCCAGATTTACTCGATGGAGTTACCAGTGGATTGTGGATGAAGTGGACGCCGCCTACGGGCCATGTTCAGAGCATGCAGCAGCCATAGGCATTGAACTGAGACAGAGAGTGAGAGGGTCGAATGAAGCTCTGCACAGTCTGAGAGATGATATCTACGAGAAAGTTTCCATCGTGTATGCAGATCGTACAGAGCAGGAACAGGACGCCATCAGCGTGGAGATCTTCACCAACGCCTTGGCTGATGCTGAGGTGGTTCAAAGACTGCTGGAGGAGCGGCCGCGCACCTTGGCCAGAGCATACGAAGTCGCACGCAGGTATGAAACGACCAGAAGGGCGGCCAGAGCAGTCACCCAGCTGATGCAGCCTGGTCAACGGAGTTCAGCAGAGCGGAGAGCCAGGGCAGCAACGGTGCGTGAAGAAACGAGTGTGATGCTGTGTGACGAGCCAGTGGGGGTAGCTGTGGCGTCCACCAACCCACCAGACAGAAAATCAAGATTTCACCAGTGGTGGCCAGCAAAGAAAAACAGAAATGTCAAAATGTTCTCGACGGAGATCATCTGTCACAACTGCTCTGGTGTAGGGCATCTACAGAGGAACTGCCCTTCTCCTCGTTGACCTAAACAGCACACCCCAAGTGTCAACCTGACCCCAGCCCCCCATCCAGGCACAGTGGTTACCTGCACCAGCGGCCTGGAAGGTGAGATGAGCGTGAAAATACTGATACATGGACTGGAAGTGTGTGCTCTACTAGACTCCGCTGCTCAGAGAAATGTGCTGCCTCTCCACCACTTTGACTCTATTCCTGTCGAGTCCAGACCTCCGATCCAGCCATCCACCGCGGAGGTCTTACAGGGCATCGGACCCAAGGGTTTGACAGTCATGGGGGAAGTCACTCTGCCAGTGCACACAGGGAGCAGGATTACCAACGTGAACTTTATTATAGCCGACACAGCTGGGGACACAGAGGTTATCCTGGGCCACCCTTTTCTGCGGCAGGCACGTGCCCACCTGGATTATGGCCGCAAAGAGATAACCCTCTACGGTGAAAAGGTTCCCCGCTTCGACCCAAACCACCGGCCTGAGGTGCATATTGTCAGAGTGGCTTGCACAACCGTGTTGGTATCAGGCTGTGAATATGTAGTACCCGGCACTGCCCGCGTCCACCTTGCTGCTGATGGAGACATGATGTTGAGCCCCACCAAAGGCTTCATCGAAAAGCACCATGTGTTAGTGGCCCGCATTGTTGTTCAGACGCAGCAATCTACCAACATCCCCATCAGAGTCTTCAACCCTGGCACTGCACCTGTCACCCTAAGGAAAGGGGCCGTGGCCGGGCTCCCTTCAGCCTTTGAAGGTTATGGGAGAGGTGGGGCTTCAACCAACGGAGGCCTCAACGGTGCCTGAGCCTGTTAGTTCTGACTCTGTTTCTGTCCCCAGTCACCTGCAGTCCCTGTACACTGAGAGCTGTGCCAGCCTGTCAGAGGATGATCGTGGTAGAGTGGCCCACCTGCTGCAATCATACAGCGATGTCTTCTCCACCGGGCCCACAGACCTCGGCCACACTAACCTTGTGCAGCACGATATCCTGACCACCCTGGGGCCACCTGTAAAACAGCCCCCACGCAGGATGGCCAGCGACAAACAGCTTGCAGCGGACCAACAGGTGCAGCAGAGCCTGGAGAGCGGTGTAGCACAACCCAGCAAAAGCAGCTAGGCTGCACCAATAGTAATGGTAAGAAAGAAAGATCAGAGCCCACGGTTATGTGTGGATTACCGACCTTTAAATGAACGGACCATCAAGGACGCCTATCCCCTGCCACGCATCCAGGACACCCTGGATACACTCTCCACTGCCAAGTACTTCAGCACACTGGACTTGACATCAGGCTACTGGCAGGTGGAGATGACACCAAGGGCCCGCAAAGCTGCTGCTTTCTGCACCCGGAAAGGACTCTTTGAGTGGAACGTGATGCCGTTCGGGCTGTGCAATGCGCCGGCCATGTTCCAACGGCTTATGGATCGTGTCCTGGCTGGGCTGCAGTGGGAGACGTGCTTGGTGTATCTTGATGATATTATAGTTCTGGGGCGGGATGCTGCTGAAATGCTGGAGCGCCTCAGCCAAGTGTTCACCAGGCTACGCGAAGCCAACCTTAAGCTGAAGCCTTCCAAGTGCTGCCTTTTCCGGGAGCAAGTGGCCTGTCTGGGGCACATCGTCTCTGCCAGAGGTGTTGCCACCGATCCCCAAAAGATCCAGAAAGTGGTTGAGTGGCCCACGCCCCAAAACATCTCAGAGGTACGTCAGTTCATCGGCTTGGCATCCTACTACAGACGTTTCGTGCAGGATTTCGCCACACTTGCCAAGCCGCTCCATGAACTCACTAAAAAGTATGCATGCTTCATCTGGACAGATGAATGCCAGGAAGCATTCAAGGCACTGAAAAGCCAGCTGACATCTGCGCCTGTGCTAGGCTACCCCCTCGACAGTGGCGAGTTGTTTCTCGACACCGACGCCAGTGATTGGGGAATCGGGGCAGTCCTCTCCCAAACACAAGGGGGGGAAGAGAGGGTTCTAGCCTATGGGAGCAGGCGGCTGTCAGCTACAGAGCAGAATTACTGCACCACCAGGCGCGAGCTCCTGGCTGCAGTGGAGTTCACCTCCTACTTCAGGCAATATCTGCTAGGAAGGCCGTTTACCCTCCGGACGGACCACAGCAGCCTGCGCTGGTTGACTAGACTGAGAGAGCCAGAGGGCCAGCTTGCCCGCTGGTTAGAGAAACTAGCAGAGTACGATTTCCAGGTGATCCATCACCCCGGGAGACATCACCAAAACACGGACGCACTTTCCAGGAGGCCGTGCCGTGAGTCATGTCTGTGTACGGTGCCAAAGCCTAATCTAAGTGTCCAATGTCAGCATAAGGCGGTGCAGTGCCGCCTGGATGATGTTTCAGCTGAAGAAGCTGCCATGGAAACATTTACAGAGAAACCTCCAGTGGGGGTAGTGGAGCTTGATGACTGCTGTGGGGGGCCGTTCAACATCTAAGCCAGAGTTTCCTCCAGTGGGGGTAGAGGGCACCTCCAGCGACGACAGCTGTGGCCATGCTTCCACCCATCCAAGCATCCACAGGGTGAATGAGTCACTTCACACCAACCTGTTCTGCGGCTGGACCCAAGAACAGTTGAACAATGCCCAACTAACTGACCCAGATATATCGCCAGTGAGGAAGTGGATGGACGCAGGAGACCGACCATCGTGGACTGATGTAGCACCCTGCAGTCCAGCTACCAAAGCATACTGGGCGCAATGGAAACGACTCTACCGAAGGGATGGAGTTTTGCTGAGGAAATTCTACTGCACAGAAGGTCAAGCGTTCTACCCCCAAATCCTGCTGCCCCACCTGTACCGTGCCTCCGTGATGCAACAGATGCACGACGGCCCAGTGGGTGGCCACTTTGGAGTGGAAAGGACCCTTGCACGCCTTAAGGCCAGGTACTTCTGGTACAGTATGAAGGATGATGTCACACTCTGGTGCTGCACCTGCACTAGCTGCACTGCAAAGGCTCGCCCAAAGAAAACCCCTCAGGCTGCTATGGGTACAGTGCGGGTTGGTGCTCCTATGGAGAGGATAGCGGTCGATTTGATGGGACCCCTAAATGAAACAGAGAGGCGTAACCGCTACATACTTGTAGTATAAGACTACTTCAGCAAATGGGTGGAGGCCTACCCTGTCCCCAACGAGCAAGCAGTGACAGTGGCAGAGAAGATTGCCTCTGAGTGGGTGTGTAGATATGGAGCCCTACCGTGCCTGCACAGTGACCAGGGCACCAATTTTGAATCAGCCGTGTTCCAGGAGCCGTGCGCACTGTTGGGGGTTGACAAGACATGAACAACACCGTTTCATCCTCAGTCCGACGGTCAAATGGAGTGCTTTAATGCCACCTTGCAGAAAATATTGGCCACCACTGCCGAGCATTGCCACTGGGACTGGAATGTCATGATTCCGTATGCAGTCATGGCCTATCGGGCAACCAAACACAGTTCCACAGGCCTGACACCCAACATGATGCTCTTTGGAAGAGAGATTCTGAGCCAATCGACCTGGTTGTTGGTCTGCCCCCGGATACTGACAACTCAAACACACATCCACAGTATGTCCAGCGGCTCAGAACGACTGGAGCTCACACCAGCTGGCACAGGAGGTGCTGGGAAAATCTGCTGAGTGGGCCAAACGCCAGTACGACAAAAACATCTGTCAGGTCCAGCACAAAGTTGGTGATGCAGTTTGGTACCTGATAAAAGGGACCAAGAGGGTGAAAAACAAGGTACGGAAGTTCTTACCTTCTTACGAGGGCCCTTACTTCATTGTGGGACTGCTGGACGACCTGATCTACCGAATCAAAAAGAGCCCGAGAGCAAAGACCAAAGTAGTCCACCACGACAGGCTCAAGCCCTACCATTCCAGAGCCCCGCTGGACACTAGCTGGGTCCTCTAAGATGCTGACACCTGGGCATCAGTGGAGGTGTTGCCGCCTTCACCCGACTCAGCTCCCTCACTCCAGACGTCGACAGCCGTAACCTGGTCAGCGCTTCATCAGACACCGAGGATGCAGCCCTGGAGGCCCTTCCGGGTTTCTACTCCTCACCTCCAGGCCAGCCTATTGGCATTTTTGCATACTTTTATGGGCCTATTTAGTTAGTTAGCTGACTAAGTTGAGTGATTTGGGCCCTTTTTAGCTGCATATCTTGGTTTTAACACCCTGCACCTTTAAGTTAACTTGAGAATTCAGTAGAGATGTGCAAAGAGAATTTGATTTGTTTACAATTAAGGTGTTACCCTGAATTACCTCTTGTGCCTGAAGAGTTTGGTCACAGAAGATTTAATCTAAGTAGTTTAATGGACAGCATCACTTCCTTTCAGTATGGACTGTGAATGTTATTTTGTTGTTTGGTTACATCCCTATGAGAAGTATAAACAGCATGCTTCCATGGATGTTATATTGACATTGTCCTTCACCTGAAATTGTTTTGCCACAAGAGGAAGGCTCATTCAAAGACTGTGGGAAACAAGGGTTGCTATGGGAAATGTTTGAATTTATAATGTCTCATGTTTGCTTTCTTTAGATGTAACATGCTGGAGTGATGTTAAAGCTTGAATCATCATCCAGAGTGGGGGTAGTGTCACCGGCCAGCCCTGTCCCTTTAAGGCCGTGGCCGGTGCATGTGTGTGACGTAGAGGTGCAGGAAGGAAAAACAGAGTTGAGGAAAACATCCACAGTGGCCGACGTACGAAGAAGAGTTAGCTCATGTTAATGTCCAAGTGTTTAGTCCACAACAGTGTCCAGACAGAGTTTGACCAGACACAGTGTTGTATTCTGCTTTTTGCTGACGTAAGGAATTGAATGTGCGGTTTTGCACGAAAGAAGCCACTTCATCCGCCTTCCTTCCCTTTCCTTCCTTCGGACTCTTAAGACGCCAGTTACCAGCTATATATATATATATATATATATATATACAGTACAGGCCAAAAGTTTGGACACACCTTCTCATTCAATGCGTTTTCTTTATTTTCATGACTATTTACATTGTAGATTCTCACTGAAGGCATCAAAACTATGAATGAACACATGTGGAGTTATGTACTTAACAAAAAAAGGTGAAATAACTGAAAACATGTTTTATATTCTAGTTTCTTCAAAATAGCCACCCTTTGCTCTGATTACTGCTTTGCACACTCTTGGCATTCTCTCCATGAGCTTCAAGAGGTAGTCACCTGAAATGGTTTCCACTTCACAGGTGTGCCTTATCAGGGTTAATTAGTGGAATTTCTTGCTTTATCAATGGGGTTGGGACCATCAGTTGTGTTGTGCAGAAATCAGGTTAATACACAGCCGACAGCCCTATTGGACAACTGTTAAAATTCATATTATGGCAAGAACCAATCAGCTAACTAAAGAAAACGCAGTGGCCATCATTACTTTAAGAAATGAAGGTCAGTCAGTCCGGAAAATTGCAAAAACTTTAAATGTGTCCCCAAGTGGAGTCGCAAAAACCATCAAGCGCTACAACGAAACTGGCACACATGAGGACCGACCCAGAAAAGGAAGACCAAGAGTCACCTCTGCTTCTGAGGATAAGTTCATCCGAGTCACCAGCCTCAGAAATCGCAAGTTAACAGCAGCTCAGATCAGAGAGCAGATGAATGCCACACAGAGTTCTAGCAGCAGACCCATCTCTAGAACAACTGTTAAGAGGAGACTGCGCGAATCAGGCCTTCATGGTCAAATAGCTGCTAGGAAACCACTGCTAAGGAGAGGCAACAAGCAGAAGAGATTTGTTTGGGCCAAGAAACACAAGGAATGGACATTAGACCAGTGGAAATCTGTGCTTTGGTCTGGTGAGTCCAAATTTGAGATCTTTGGTTCCAACCGCCGTGTCTTTGTGAGACGCAGAAAAGGTGAACGGATGGATTCCACATGCCTGGTTCCCACTGTGAAGCATGGAGGAGGAGGTGTGATGGTGTGGGGGTGTTTTGCTGGTGACACTGTTGGGGATTTATTCAAAATTGAAGGCACACTGAACCAGCATGGCTACCACAGCATCCTGCAGCGACATGCCATCCCATCCGGTTTGCGTTTAGTTGGACGATCATTTCTTTTTCAACAGGACAATGACCCCAAACACACCTCCAGGCTGTGTAAGGGCTATTTGACCAAGAAGGAGAGTGATGGAGTGCTGCGGCAGATGACCTGGCCTCCACAGTCACCGGACCTGAACCCAATCGAGATGGTTTGGGGTGAGCTGGACCGCAGAGTGAAGGCAAAGGGGCCAACAAGTGCTAAACACCTCTGGGAACTCCTTCAAGACTGTTGGAAAACCATTTCAGGTGACTACCTCTTGAAGCTCATGGAGAGAATGCCAAGAGTGTGCAAAGCAGTAATCAGAGCAAAGGGTGGCTACTTTGAAGAAACTAGAATATAAAACATGTTTTCAGTTATTTCACCTTTTTTTGTTAAGTACATAACTCCACATGTGTTCATTCATAGTTTTGATGCCTTCAGTGAGAATCTACAATGTAAATAGTCATGAAATAGAACTAAAGAAAACGCATTGAATGAGGTGTGTCCAAACTTTTGGCCTGTACTATATATATATATATATATATATATCTCCAATCTTGTCATGATGTTGAAGTCTTCTAACGTAGAAATTAAAAATAATGTTTCCACTCGGGACCATCTCTTGTTTTTAGAAGCTGCCATCTTGTCATCGCGCCAGAAGGGCAAGGAAACGAGCATGCGCAGAAAGACTGGAATGAATTTAAAGAGGAATGAGTGTATACAAGTGCGAGAAATTCTTTCATTCGGAATAAGAAACGGAATATTACAGCCCCTTACATCGGAATGAATTTTCAATCACATTGGCCATTTTCATTCCAAATTAGGTGTTTACAAAATCACTAATGGGAATGAACTTTAATTCTGAATGAAGAGGGAATTAAACTGTCCATGTAAATGCACTGACTGTTACCAGGTGACATTTATCAAAAGGACTAAATAGGCGTATTTTACTCTCACTTTTGTCAGTCACAGAGCACAGGTTTTTTACATTCTTTAATTAGCACTGAGAGCATGCCTGCATCAGACACATATCACACAAAGCTTGAACTTGTTACAGCTGGCAGAGACATGTTTTTGTGTCATCCAGATATTTGCTTACAGCATGGATGGGAAATTCCCACAGCAACCCCCCCGACACGCGTCTCGATATACCCCCAGGCTGTTATGAGGTCTTCATTATCTTGTCAACATCAAGAGGCAGGACCAATTTCCCACAGGCGTATCTTCGTCATGGTCTTAACATGATGTCACTCTCCATGTGCAAGTGATTTATAGCTTTTTAACTGCAGTTTGTGTCTCTGTGTAGGTGCTGTACCTCCACTGTTCACTGTCAGTCAGTCTCACCCCTTCCTATGTCTCAAAGTCCTGTAACTACAACAAGGCTGCTGGCAGGTGAGTAACCCATGTGTATTAAATGAACCCTCTTCACAAGTATTACACAATGGAATGAGAATGAAAACTAGATGATAAATATCAGATTAATAAGAATAGTAATTAATAATATGTAATATTACATTTTGAGAGTAACTTGCCTAACACTTAAAAAGACGTGTACAGTGACATGTCTCTCTAGCTTGTGGGAAAGCAAATTGGTTCTTAAAAGGTTTGCAAGTTCAACGAACTGCTTACCAGCACTAGCACTAGCCCAGAACCAGGATTAGGTTCTCCTTAGCAGAGAGGGGGTATCAAAAGCTTTGACCCAAATGTAGCCAGTCTGCTCATCAGAGATAAGCCAAGGGAGAATGTCTTTTAAGTTGTCTGGGTATCACCGTAGCAATAACTTTGCATTCTGTCTCAAGCAATTAACTTGAGTGGTGACAAAGTCTGTCATACTTATTGTCACATATGTATACTATCAGATACTTTCAACATATTGTACCACAGTAGCTGTAATTAGAATTATAATGTTATTACTTCAATTAATGTTGTTGTAAGCTACTGTCATTACCATCTGTCCTGCATCTCTCTTTGTCTCTGTCTCTCTCTCTCTTTCTGTCTCATTGTGTCATATGGATTACTGTTAATTTATCATGTTGATCTGTTCTGTGCGACATCAATTGCAAGTCTGTCCACCCAGGAAGAGGGATCCCTCCTCAGTTGCTCTTCCTGAGGTTTCTACCATTTTTTTCCCCTGTTAAAGTTTTTTTTGGGGAGTTTTTCCTTATCCGCTGTGAGGGTCATAAGGACAGAGGGATGTCGTATGCTCTAAAGCCCTGTGAGGCAAATTGTGATTTGTGATATTGGGCTTTATAAATAAAATTGATTGATTTATAAAAACATGAAAGAACTTAAAACCATTTCTGCAGTAGCTCCCCCTACAATAGTTGTAAACAGGAGCACATGTTGCCATGATATGATACAACATCAGCCCCAGTGTCACAGCTGATAATGAGAACATATTTGGTACATTTTGCATTGCAGAATGAACAGGTGGTAATAACAGTGGTGGTTCTAGCACATTTGGTGCCCTAGGCAAGCCTCCCGCTAAGGCTATGAATAAGTGGCGCCATTTGTGGCACCGCCTATGGATGACAGTGCCATTAGCATTCTCCCATACTGCCTATGTCACGGGCCAGCACAGAGTAATAATTTGGGGAAAGTGGCGTGATCACTTCATGATGAAATGTGTTTGTGTGCCTTGAATGAAGTAAAATGTTTTCAGTAGTGGACATGACTGCTTTGTTCTTTCATGTGTGTAGGTGGGAGGAGCTGGAAGGCCCACCTTCAGTATGCTCCTGCTGTGATTCCATGTGCACTGATAAACAGCACTGTAAGTTCTGAGAACGTAGTCAGACTGAACAAATGAGTCTACATCACACCATACCAGCTGGCAACTGGACATCAGTAAACACATCAAAGTTATATTTAATAAAAGAATCACACTGATCATCAATTGTGAAGTATCTCAGAATATATATGCCACTTTATGATTTCTAGTGAGGGTGCCACAGTATAGGCAGTTCTGTAATATGTAATATGGTTCAATTATTTCCAATCCTGTTGTCCATTTAAGTAAAGATAGAAAAACACCAATTATAGTTTAAAACCTGCACCATCACTGGTTTTATATGTTCTCTTTGTTGTCCTTTTTTTACTCAGCTATCAAGGACACAGTCAGCAGTCCAGTCTGGCGCATTGGACAGAGGGGTGAATACCAACCAAGGATGAGGGCAACATCTTTTCAAGATGATGAGGAAAGAGAATTGGTGGATCAAAAAGAGAAGGTGGAAGAAAGAATGGATGAACACCATAAAAAAGTCAAGACTTTTCCATTGGAGACAGAGATGAGTCATGAGGAGAAGGATGAAGAAGCCATTCCTAAGGAGACTACTGATGAAAAAGAATGGAGGCATAATGCTTCATTCACCCAGCAGGGCAAGAGAGAAAAGGAGGAGAGTAAGATGGAAAGTGTAGATATGGAAAAGGCAGGCACCCAGCCAGAAGAATTAGCAACAGATGGCATGATTATGTCGGACCAGACTAGAGCAGAGGAGGCCTGGGAGGTCACTAATACCAACAAAGGTTCTGTGAGTGGTTCATTCAGTGACAACAGTAGCACTAATGCTTCAAGAGGTAGTTCTGGTACAACCACTTTTACTACAAGCAATTTCAGTTTTGGTAT
Source organism: Epinephelus fuscoguttatus (assembly GCF_011397635.1). Classification (NCBI taxonomy): domain Eukaryota; kingdom Metazoa; phylum Chordata; class Actinopteri; order Perciformes; family Serranidae; genus Epinephelus; species Epinephelus fuscoguttatus. The sequence continues at coordinate 44,304,547 of NC_064759.1, read as the reverse complement.
TGATTATGATAAAACAAGTAATTATGGTTCTGCTGAGAATGTTATCACATCTGTTACTCCTGTCTTTCAGCTTTGTCCTAATAGTGATCAAATGAATTGTAGTGCCACCAATAATAGTGCAGGACAAGGTGCCACCTATACTGTTATTGGTGCAGAGAGCTTTACCTCCAGTAATGTAAGAGTTACATCTGGTACAAGTAGATTTGGTTCTAGGAATTCAAGAGTCCATGAGGGTTTGCTTGGCAGTAAATTTGAGACAATGGCTGGGACACATTCTGCCACCAGTGACTATGAAATTGACCCCCCAGGTTTTCTTGATGTCAGCAGGCCAGAGTCAGAAAAGTTGGGCACTTTCCTGTGGTCAGACCAGTTCAAGTCTGTCAGTAACTCAGTTGACACCAAGTCTGATGAGATCCAAGAGCTAGCAGGTGATTCTGTTGACAATAAAGGACCACATGCAGATGATATAATACTTCACAGTCTTCAGATCAGAGGGTTAGAGTCAGAGCAGTTCGATCATCCAGATGGGTTCAGGGACGCAGTCTTTGTAAACCGGTTACTTGGTGATTCTGATTTTGATTCTGGAATTGAAGAAGGTGAAGCTTTTCATCTGAGTCAGTTTACTGGAGCAGTGAAGACACAAGAATTTTCTGATACCATTAGCAGACCACACGATGTCAGTTCTGGCTCTGTTAGTTCAGAGGAAATGCATCTAGACCACCCCAGGCACTCTGCATTTGTTACAGTTACTACTATGCTGCAAGGCTCTGAGAGCAGGCAGTGGGCTGAGGTAGTATCAGGATGGGGCATGCAGAGTTTAGGGTTTGTGGTGGAGCAGCCAATGGAGGAATTGAGAGATAAAGTGATGGAAGACTTCTATTAAGATTAGTGGATTCGTTCTCTGAGGTGGTTTCCACAAATCCCCAAAATACTGCTGTGCAGTCTAATCCATTTCAGCAGACCACCAAACAATTCTATCTTCAAGTTTTTTTACATTCAGTTTTTGACCGGTCACTGCTGTTAACATGGGAGTGGACAATATATGAGAAACACGTTTCACTATAATGCAGTTTAGCATAATATTAATACAGCCTCTAAACTGACAGTTTAACACACGTCTGAATCAGTCTCAACAAAACAGTAAAGGATAACGTGCTGAGCTGTTGTATTGGATTATACTGGGTCGTACAGATGTTTAATTATTGATATATTTAATATAGGTGAGTGGCTGAAAGAGAGCTTTGCAGGAGAGAAGAGTGAGGTCAAAGAGTAGTTGAAGGTCATAGTAGGGTCATGACCTGAATCCACATATGAAGCTTCAGCAGGAGGAAATTAGATAGCTCCTGATTATCAGTCAGTGTCATCTGGTTTTTATCACAATTGATGAAAACATAACATCCATTTCTTTCAAATGCTGGAACTTTCCTTGGTTTTGGGAACCACGAGAGATATAGGAACCTTTCTATTAATCTTATGTACCATGGACAGCTTAGAGCAGTGTAACTCCCAAATTGCTCACATGGAACATGGAGTACTTGAACTAAAAACCTGGACCAGGGGCAAACTTCCAGGCAAACCTCACTGGTTCTGGAGCATAATAAATAGTTGCAGAATCTGGTGTTCAGTTGGCTGTAAACATGGTGATGAATAATAAAATTCTTTAACCAAGCCCTTACCTACCCTTGCCTTGTTTTCATTAACATAGGTTGCGTGGAAATCTAGGGTGTACACCCACCTCTCCGCCAGTGCGCACTGCAAGGCTCTAACCCTAAAACCTCCCCTCAATGGGTCTCATTCATGAAACGTGAGCAGAAGGAATTTGTGTGTAAACTGTTCGCAGACGGAAATTTACGTGCATGTCCGCATTCATCAATATTTTAGTAGCTCTGATCTTTTCGTAGCTACTAACAAAATCTACTCCTGCTCCTGACCACTCGTAGTGCTTGTGCAAATTTAGTAAAGCACATAAATATTGCTTGCCACTACTGGAAATTACAATTTTAACTCGTATTGCTCTCTGTTATGTACACAATACACCGATGCCTTTGAAACACGTAATCTAAACATGACAAAAATATTAAAAATACAACACATTTAGTTAAATTAGTTAGCAGTTAGCAGGTTTAAGATCCAGATTAGGTTCATGATTGTGAATTATCTATGTAAATCGACTCAATAGATTACACGTTCTTTCTACATGTTGAATGATGATAATAAAAATATCCGTAAGGACTGCCGGGTCACAGCCTCTTCGGCCTTGGTGCCTGGGTTCAGCAGGGGCAGCAGGGGCAGCAGGTGGTGGGGCCACGAAGGAGCACGCGCCAGCTGAAAGATTTTTTTTTCTTTTTTTTTTTTTGGCTTTTTGATCATTTGAATGAATAGATCTGATTTGAAAACTGTTTAATTTACATTGTATTAAACAGAGCTTTAGGCTATTAAGATTCAAATAATTTGAAGACGATGCATACAAAACTGCTAGGCTATATGTTATCCGTATCATTTGTTAAAATAAATGTTAAATAGCTCTACATTCCGACAGCCATCACTGATTTAGAGTTTATCCATTATGCACAAAACATCTCTGGTTTCCCGTTCCCACTTCATTCAAAACCCCACAAATGAATCTTCTGTTTGTTTGGTGACCACTTTTTTGTGTGCTTATGCGTTTCTTTGCCTCCAGTTTCATATCAAACCATTTACGCTTCACCTCTGACATGGTTCTTTGTACGAAGACAACATTAACAGCATATGTTACCTCCCTCCAGGCCTTCGCTTTGCCTGTCCCTGTCACACCACTACTAACTGAAGAAAATAAAATGTTTTTTCTTAAGTCCACTTCACCCAAAATTATTTCAGTCTCCGCTTCGGAAAAATTATTTTTTCTTTCTCTCTCTTTCTTCCTTTGCGCCATGACTGACAGGTGACTGGATGCACCTACACCTCTTTATATGGTGGTCATTGGCTATTCATGGGCGGGGATTTATGCTAATTGCTGATTACCGGGAGCACACTTTCACTTTACGATGGATTGGCATTCATGATCATACACACGTGTTTACGATCAAATCTGAGTTTCCCGCAGCGTTCCTGAATCCGGAGTAGGTTTTTAGTAGAGTAGGCTTTTATGTGCAAATCTACACACAGATTTACTCACTTTTCATGAATGAGACCCATTCATGTCCTTTTACTGCATATTGCTAACAAAGCTTAACTGCATGTCACGAACTTGGCATCTTCCCCGGAGCCTTTGTGCTCCACTGTCTTGTATCTCCGCTATACCTGGATCGTGTGTCGTGGTTACGCTGCTGCCGTGGTCCTGCCTGGTGCCTCCTACTACTGTTACTATTATTAGTCATACTACCGCTATTATTATACTCATAGGATTGATCGCCACATACATATACTATCATATATTAATATATACTTATAACATATACGCTACCAAAAACTATAATTAATATATTACTGCTGAAATGTTATTGTAGCTATTGTCATTACTGTTTGCCATGCATCTCTCTCTGTCTTACTTTCTCTTAATATATCATTTTGTTATGTGGATTACTGTAAATGTATTATGTTGATCTATTTTGTACACACAACATCTATTGCATGTCTGTTCGTCCTGGAAGAGGGATCCTTCCTCAGTTGCCCTTCCTTAGGTTTCTACCTTTATTTTTTCCCGTGAAAGGGGATTGTTTGGGGAGTTTTTCCTTGTCCACAGTGAGGGTGCAAAGGACATCATATGCTGTAAAGCCCTCTGAGGCAAATTGTGATTTGTGATATTGGGCTATAAATAAAATAAAAATGAGTTGAATTGAATTGAATTTATAACAGTAAATATTACTGTTAAAGGCCAGTTCAGACCAAAGATTCCAGATGCAACAAAATGGTTTTAGGACATTGCAGAAAAAAAGTTGCAGTGGTCTGAATGACTCAGTTGCATATCAGCTCAGGTCAGCTATGCAGTTGCATGGGATTCAGCGGGCAATGCGTCACAGACCGTCTCGAACCTTATATACAGTACAGGCCAAAAGTTTGGACACACCTTCTCATTCAATGCGTTTTCTTTATTTTCATGACTATTTACATTGTAGATTCTCACTGAAGGCATCAAAACTATGAATGAACACATGTGGAGTTATGTACTTAACAAAAAAGGTGAAATAACTGAAAACATGTTTTATATTCTAGTTTCTTCAAAATAGCCACCCTTTGCTCTGATTACTGCTTTGCACACTCTTGGCATTCTCTCCATGAGCTTCAAGAGGTAGTCACCTGAAATGGTTTCCACTTCACAGGTGTGCCTTATCAGGGTTAATTAGTGGAATTTCTTGCTTTATCAATGGGGTTGGGACCATCAGTTGTGTTGTGCAGAAGTCAGGTTAATACACAGCCGACAGCCCTATTGGACAACTGTTAAAATTCATATTATGGCAAGAACCAATCAGCTAACTAAAGAAAAACGAGTGGCCATCATTACTTTAAGAAATGAAGGTCAGTCAGTCCGGAAAATTGCAAAAACTTTAAATGTGTCCCTGCCGGAGTCGCAAAAACCATCAAGCGCTACAACGAAACTGGCACACATGAGGACCGACCCAGGAAAGGAAGACCAAGAGTCACCTCTGCTTCTGAGGATACGTTCATCCGAGTCACCAGCCTCAGAAATCGCAAGTTAACAGCAGCTCAGATCAGAGACCAGATGAATGCCACACAGAGTTCTAGCAGCAGACCCATCTCTAGAACAACTGTTAAGAGGAGACTGCGTGAATCAGGCCTTCATGGTCAAATAGCTGCTAGGAAACCACTGCTAAGGAGAGGCAACAAGCAGAAGAGATTTGTTTGGGCCAAGAAACACAAGGAATAGACATTAGACCAGTGGAAATCTGTGCTTTGGTCTGATGAGTCCAAATTTAAGATCTTTGGTTCCAACCGCTGTGTCTTTGTGAGACGCAGAAAAGGTGAACGGATGGATTCCACATGCCTGGTTCCCACTGTGAAGCATGGAGGAGGAGGTGTGATGGTGTGGGGGTGTTTTGCTGGTGACACTGTTGGGGATTTATTCAAAATTGAAGGCACACTGAACCAGCATGGCTACCACAGCATCCTGCAGCGACATGCCATCCCATCCGGTTTGCGTTTAGTTGGACGATCAACAGGACAATGACCCCAAACACACCTCCAGGCTGTGTAAGGGCTATTTGACCTAGAAGGAGAGTGATGGAGTGCGGCAGATGACCTGGCCTCCACAGTCACCGGACCTGAACCCAATCGAGATGGTTTGGGGTGAGCTGGACCGCAGAGTGAAGGCAAAGGGGCCAACAAGTGCTAAACACCTCTGGGAACTCCTTCAAGACTGTTGGAAAACCATTTCAGGTGACTACCTCTTGAAGCTCATGGAGAGAATGCCAAGAGTGTGCAAAGCAGTAATCAGAGCAAAGGGTGGCTACTTTGAAGAAACTAGAATATAAAACATGTTTTCAGTTATTTCACCTTTTTTTGTTAAGTACGTAACTCCACATTCATCGTTTATTCATAGTTTTGATGCCTTCAGTGAGAATCTACAATGTAAATAGTCATGAAAATAAAGAAAACACATTGAATGAGAAGGTGTGTCCAAACTTTTGGCCTGTACTGTATGTATGTATATGTATATGTGTGTGTATATATATATATATTATATATGTATATGTAAATAAATATATAAATAAGTATATATATATATATATATATATATATGTATATATATATATGTATATATATATATATATATGTATATATATATATATATATGTATATATATATATATATATGTATATATATATATATATATGTATATATATATATATATATATATATATATGTATATATATATATATATATATATATATATATATGTATATATATATATATATATATATATATATATGCCCATGATGTAACCAAGCAGAAGGAGATTTTATTTTTTTAGTAACTCACCTGTTTATATTTCATTAAGGCTTAAAGTTAGGCATATTTAAGGGCTTGAGTGACAGGTTGTCTGCTGATTTGTCCTTGGCTTCTCAGTCAGATCCAGCCCCTCACTCCTCCACAGCCCCACCCTCTCACCCACATATGTTCACTTTAGCAACGCAACGCAACACAACGCAACGCAACGAGAGCAACGGCCGAAATACAGAAGTTAAGGCTTCAAAACGGCAGTTCAAAAAGCAATGACTGACATTATGGTAGCTACTTAAATTATTTTATACAGTTTATGGATGTAACATGTAATACTCAAGTCAGGCAGGTTTCTTCACCATAACACGGACACAGTTATGCTCAATGATCAGTATCTCAGTGTATCATTTCCATTTTTAAACAGAGAAGAAACAATATTTTAATGGTCAACAGGCACACAATCAAAGACACAACAGATGGGGACGTTGCTGAAATATTTTTAATGATTAGAAATGCTTTTGGATATGTGGAAGGAATAGACTAAAGAAAGTGGCTTACAAACACAGCATACTGTAATCCTCCACAGTTACAACAAAGTAGTCTTCATTTGTTTTGCAATCATCAGGGGATTCTACCATGCAGTGACATGAGAAAATGATCATTGTTGCATACTATCAACTTAGTGCCAAATAATCCTCCTTTAGAAAGGTTACAAAGTCAGAGAGGTGTGTTAATGAAATTCATGATCATTTTGGAGGCTGCAGTTTGTGCTGCTGTTGAATTGTATTATATCAAGGGGTGTTTGTGTTATTTAGCCTCCAGTCAGTATAATGCAGGACAATTCAATGGCATCACACACACTGCAGTCTCTAAAATGATCATACAGTTGAATTAACATCTCTCCAAAAAAGTTCCAATAAAGAGAGAGGATTTATTGCAGGATTGTTGTATTAGACTGCATTAGTTTTAGCTTGTCATTATTAGCTCGGTGTACCTAATAAATAGGTAACTGAGAGTACAACTCAGTTAAAGTTAGTTAACAAAATGGTTTTAGTTGTAACAGCAGTAACACACAACATTCAGAATACATCATCTTAGAATTAACTGTAACTACATTAAAAATATTTTGTAGGCAGTTTCTCAAAAGGAACAAAAAATGATGTGATGATTGATTGATTAATTGCTTGATTGATTGATTACACATTTAAATAGGAGGAGGCTTTTAAGATCAGATTTTTGACATTTCAACTATATCTTTAATTGTGAAACTAGATTTTCGATTTTCTGTAGCCTTCAGCACCTGAGTACAGTTGGAATTTTACTGCAGAAGAATCGACAATTATAAGTTTACAGTATAAACACAGTATTGCTGAGTATATTTTCTTAAAATAGATTTAATTAAGAGAAGATGAATTTCTGCACGTGTTTGTCCCTGTTCTATTCTTTTTTGAGGCTGGCATAGCAACCCCTCACTCCTTTCTGCACTCCACAGCTTTGCCCTCTTTCACAGGGCTTGTCCTTGCAGTGCACCACCCCTCCATGACACACACAGTGCTGCTGGCAGTCCGAGTCAGCGTAGAACTCCTCACCAGACATGAAGTACTGACCTTTGTACTGGCATCCACACTGAGCCAGTGGCACACAGCGATCCTAGAAGATCAAAGTTCAGTCAGGACAATGCCATACTGTTGCAGTGGCTGCAGTTACTAGATGGAATATTTGTGATTGACTATACACACTAAAGCATTTATATGTGCACTGAATAAAACCCTACTTCCTTTTCTCCTCCTTCCTCCATTTTACACTTTAGTGTAACACAAAGTGTTCAACACAGTCGACAACTGTAACATTGTACTAAAGGAAACAGTTTTGACAGAATTTACTACTGTTGAAGATATTGAACAAAAGGTGACCCCTCTGTTCAATTCCCCTAGCTCCCATTAAGAAGAAAGGTGACATACATATACATACATATTTTTTTTTGTTGGTTTGTTTTTTTTGTTTGGTTTGGATTTTTTCTAGGAATTTTGAGGTTTTACCAACTTGTAATTTGTATGCAACATTCTATAGTTGCGCTGGGGAAATGTGGACTTACTACCTCAGTATTATTAAAACACTAGCTACACCCCCAGTTCCCCCAGTGCTGCACCTCCACAGAAAAATGGTACTGACTACTTGCTAAGCACTAATACATGACACTTTTACATCAAATCCATCATACAGTTTGCACTCTCTGGACTTGCTATCTGCCTCTGTTCCCAGAACTCGTACTGAGTTTGGGAAGAGGGCATTCATGTCCCCAAAAATCACTAAAATTGCAGGAACTTAACACCATTCATGATTTTAAAACTCAGCTTACAGGCTTTATAATGGCAAATTTTGGAGTGTGTAAATGTTTTACTGCATAGTATTTTATCATCATCACATAAGTGTCCTTTTAGTGTGTATTGTGGTGCACTGTTTTTGTTTAACATGAACTTTTCCTCCTCAGGATCCCCTGTTACCACCTTCTCTGCCCCCATCCAGCCCTCTCCTCCTCCCCCTTCCCCCACCGGACTGTATTTGTAGGGCATAACCCCTCCATAGGACTCTGAGCCTTTCTCTCTTTTTCTCATGTCTGTGCTTTCTTCTTTATGTGTGTCTTATTATGTTTTGTTCTTTAATCCTGACATTTTGGCCAGGCCTTGATCGTAAAGGGGTCATTTGATCTCAAGCAAATTTGCCTGGTAAAATAAAGGTTAAATAAATAAATAAATAAAGGATATTTCAAGGTGTTCTCATCCCAACTTGTCAAACACTGACGATTTGTCAGTGGACCTAAACATCAAAAGACAATGCGCTGGGTAGTCTCCTATATCGGCTTTGACCGACCACAGGCAGAGTCTCAACTGATCCTATGCTAGGTCCCACCCCCAGATACAGACAGGCCAATCATAGCGTAGCATCGGGTCAGCTCAGACCAGGGTCCTACAACACGACTGTGCACCATAGACTTGTTCCAGATTTCCTTCATTTTCAGGATGGCTTTGTTAATTTTGAGCTAAACGTTGTGCCTGGAGCATATCATGTATTAATGAAACTCTTTACCTGGAGGTTAGAATCAATTTTCAATCAATTTTATTTATAAAGCCCAATATCACAAATCACAATTTGCCTCACAGGGCTTTACAGCATACGACATCCCTCCTCTCCCCCCAAAAAAACCCTTTAACGGGGAAAAAAACATGGTAAAAACCTCAGGAAGAGCAACTGAGGAGGGATCCCTCTTCCAGGACGGACAGACGTGCAATAGATGTCGTACAGAACAGATCAGCATAATAAATTAACAGTAATTCATATGACACAATAAGACAGAAAGAGAGACAGAGACAGAGATAGAGAGATGCAGGTAATGACAGTAGCTTACAACAACATTAATGAAAGTAATAATATTATAATTATAATTCTGGCTATTGTGGTACAATATGTTGAAAGTATATATTAATATCTGATAGTTTACATATGTGACAATAATCATATGTGTATAATAATAATAGTAGAAATATGACTAATGATAACAGCAGCAGCAGGAGGCATCTGTCAGGACCACGGCAGCAGCACAACCACCGACCTCACACTATCCATGCACCGCTGCGTGTCCAAGGAGATACATGTTTCTTCCCCAGTCCAAAACCAAATCCAAATCCTGGAAAGTGTAGTATTAGCTAGCAAGCAACTGAAGGTATGCCCTACTGAATGTACCATCAAACTTAAATTAAAAGCCTAGTCCTAATTAAACACCCAGTCCCTTTTACTAGCCTGATGTGGCTACACATTTTAACAAATAAAGGCCTGTCTCAATTAGATGTCTGGTCTGGTTGCCAAGCAGTTAATCTTAATAGAAGTTCTTTGGATGTATAAAACCAGTATCTTGGCTACCCACCTGAGCTAACGTTAGTTTCCTGCTTCAATTGCACATACAAATATAACCATGAACACCAAAGAAGACCATAAATGATTCAGATTTACCTGCATGGTAAACAAGAGAGACAAAATAAAAAAACCATTCATCTTCAGACATGCCACACAGCTGGCTGAACTTTGGCAAAGTTTCCCTTTATAGTCATTGTCTTCTGTCTCGATCACCAGTGATGTAGTAGTTCACTTTTACACTGTGATCTGAATGTTAGATTTTAGCCTGTGACTATCTACATCTTTTTAACCTGTTTTTGCTGCTCAGTGAGTTTGACATCCTGCATGTATCACATCAAACAGCTAACTCCCACATGAAAGTTCAGAGTTTGTTTGACCCATCCACTTCCCATCCTATACAGACTTTCACACTCTTTATCATATGATCTTTGCCAGCGGCATCAGAAATAGCCGCTGTCTGATCCACATCATACCGCTACAAAGAGTGTCTCGGTGCATAAGTGTCTGATGCTGACATCCACTGAGATAGCGGTGATATTTGACCAGTTTGGTTGTGGCTGGCAGCATCAGAAATACAGGTGCTGGTCATATAATTAGAATATCATGAAAAAGTCGATTTATTTCAGTAATTCCATTCAAAAAGTGAAACTTGTATAATGTATACCTTCATTCCACACAGACTGATATATTTCAAGTGTTTATTTCTTTTAATTTTGATGATTATAACTGACAACTAATGAAAACCCCAAATTCAGTATCTCAGAAAATTAGAATATTACTGAAGACCAATACAAAAAAAGGATTTTTAGAAATGTTGGCCAACTGAAAAGTATGAACATGAAAAGTATGAGCATGTACAGCACTCAATACTTAGTTGGGGCTCCTTTTGCCTGAATTACTGCAGCAATGCGGCGTGGCATGGAGTCGATCAGTCTGTGGCACTGCTCAGGTGGTATGAGAGGCCAGGTTGCTCTGATAGTGGCCTTCAGCTCTTCTGCATTGTTGGGTCTGGCGTGTCGCATCTTCCTCTTAACAGTACCCCATAGATTTTCTATGGGGTTAAGGTCAGGCGAGTTTGCTGGACAATCAAGAACAGGGATACCATGGTCCTCCTTAAACCAGGTACTGGTAGCTTTGGCACTGTGTGCAGGTGCCAAGTCCTGTTGGAAAATGAAATCTGCATCTCCATAAAGTTGGTCAGCAGCAGGAAGCATGAATTGCTCTAAAACTTCCTGGTAGACGACTGCATTGACCTTGGACCTCAGAAAACACAGTGGACCAACACCAGCAGATGACATGGCACCCCAAACCATCACTGACTGTGGAAATTTTACACTGGACCTCAAGCAACGTGGATTCTGTGCCTCTCCTCTCTTCCTCCAGACTCTGGGACCTTGATTTCCAAAGGAAATGCAAAATTTACTTTCATCAGAGAACATAACTTTGGACCACTCAGCAGCAGTCCAGTCCCTTTTGTCTTTAGCCCAGGCAAGACGCTTCTGACGCTGTCTCTTGTTCAAGAGTGGCTTGACACAAGGAATGCAACAGCTGAAACCCATGTCTTGCATACGTCAGTGCGTGGTGGTTCTTGAAGCACTGACTCCAGCTGCAGTCCATTCTTTGTGAATGTCCCCCACATTTTTGAATGGGTTTTGTTTCACAATCCTCTCCAGGGTGTGGTTATCCCTATTGCTTGTACACTTTTTTCTACTACATCTTTTCCTTCCCTTCGCCTCTCTATTAATGTGCTTGGACACAGAGCTCTGTGAACAGCCAGCCTCTTTAGCAATGACCTTTTGTGTCTTGCCCTCCTTGTGCAAGGTGTCAATGGTCGTCTTTTGGACAACTGTCAAGTCAGCAGTCTTCCCCATGATTGTGTAGCCTACAGAACTAGACTGAGAGATCATTTAAAGGCCTTTGCAGGTGTTTTGAGTTAATTAGCTGATTAGAGTGTGGCACCAGGTGTCTTCAATATTGCACCTTTTCACAATATTCTAATTTTCTGAGATACTGAATTTGGGGTTTTCATTAGTTGTCAGTTATAATCATCAAAATTAAAAGAAATAAACACTTGAAATATATCAGTCTGTGTGGAATGAATGTATACATTATACAAGTTTCACTTTTTGAATGGAATTACTGAAATAAATCAACTTTTTCATGATATTCTAATTATATGACCAGCACCTGTAGCTGCCGCCCGGTGTGTGTAAGGTGCCTCTGAAGGGTGGGGTGGTGGAGCAGTAAAAGATAAAAGCAGGGATGTCCCACTCAGGTCTTTTTGGTCCAGATTCAATGACAAAAGAGAGAGGAAGCACGAACAAAGTCACATGGCAGCTGAGGGGCAGAAGAGTGATGTGTAGGATTACCTGACTCAGCAGGTAACCAGGGTTGCACACACACCCTTCACTGGGCGGGGCTTTACACTCAACAGGTGCAGATGGAGTGGTGCAGGTGATGGGGCAGCCAGAAGCTGTGACTGTGTACATACTGTTGACTGGACACTGCATCCCTGACAAACACAAACACACACACAAATACAATTTGACAGTGCCACTACTAATGCAAACATACTTCTTTCTGTGTACAGATTTTCTGTGTATATACATTAAAGTTACGGAGTGTAACAACACACATATTTGTATTGAACCATTGGTACAAGGCTTTTGGTTCGATGACAAACTGAATGATACTTTTAGCTATCCTATTCCACATCTGTGCTCAACAAGGTAGCCCACAGGACAGAACAGACAGTATAGCGTCCCAGTCAAAATAAAAGTCTGGACTACTGATCTAAGACAGATTTTTCCATTCTCAATTAACTCCATCGACAAACGGAAGAGCTGAGCAGAAAATTAAGAAAAACAGAAGACAAAACAATGCACTGAACTTAGCTTAGCTTAGTTGGCAATTATACAAAAAACTACTAATTATTGAAAAATTAGACACAAAGAAATGCAGATAATACCTTGTTGCCCTCTCGACTGGCACGAAACACCATTAAACTCTCCCCATTCATCCTTATTAAGTCTTTATTTTCCGTGTTTATCTCGGTCCTAATAGCGTCTGCAACCTCTGTGTCTACAGTCTCTCAAAAATAAAAGCACTTCTTGCTTTACTGGAAGTATCAAAATAAAGGCAACTAACACATCGACTACTGAACACTGGGGTCATTTACAGATAGCCCACCCCCAAACCAGAACATTCTACTTACTAGGACGCAGCTACGCTAAGATTACAAGGTGGTTAGTAACAGCATTACCAGTCCAGAAATACAGGATCCTCTGATAACCTACAGGTCTGGTGTTTGGAGCCACTTTGGTTTCTGTGAATTATGAGAACGATGATGAGAGAGTGGTGAATTAAAACACAACGCAACGCAACACAATGCTACACGACGGCAGGTTAGATCAATGGGATACTTCTAACATGTCAACTCATTTACACCAAAAATGACCTCAGTGTGTCAATTGGTGGAACTTGACAAAAACAAAAAGCAACACACACTACAAGGTAATGCTATCCCTGCAGCATTTAGACAGCCATTTCTAACTGATTCAAACAGACAAAAAACCTTCTAGTCCGCGGGATTATTGTTCACATTGGAATTAATGATTCGTCCCTTCGACACTCTGAGGTGACCAAATCACAGTTCAGACAACTTCTACAGTTCCTAACCAGCACCGGCAAATCCATCTTCATCAGTGGACCGCTCTCTCCTCACAGCTGTGGGATAGAAAAATTCAGCAGAGTCCTCCAGCTCCACACCTGGCTCCAGTCTGTCTGCAGGGCACTCAGTGTAGGCTTCATAGATAATTTCTTGTTGTTCTTGTTTGCCAATCCTTGTTAAAACCCAACGGTATCCATCCAAACAGACTCAGGAGCTACATGTTAAAAGCCAACCTGCAGAACGCTGTCCAATCATACCCACGTGACTGACTGTTTACTCACCTCACCCACACAGGTCCCTCCCTCTTCTTCTACTGTGCCTTCTCAGTGTACCACTGTCTCCGTCTACTCCCTCTACAGGCCCCTGCTGTCACTACACCCCTCTGCTGCTGCTTTCCCCATTGCGACCATTGTAACTGTCAGACCCTTCAGCCCTCAGTCAACTTCCAGAGCTGTAAATAAAAATAACCTCTCCTACATAAAACTGAATGCCCCTGCCTCCTCATCTCGCAAGGATGATAACACCAATGCCAATTTTGGACTGTTAAACATCCGCTCGCTCACGAGCAAGGGTCAGCTCATACAGGATCTTATCATGGACCATAAGCTTGATTTTCTCTGTTTAACAGAAACATGGCAACTGCCTAATGACTTTACTCCACTTAATGAATCCACTCCCCCCGAATTTATTTATAGCTGTCCACCGCGTGACTCTGGCAGGGGAGGAGGTCTCGCGATGCTCTACCGTGAAAAGTGGAAAGTCCTGCTGGTGTCTACCCATGCCTACCACACATTTGATTCCATCACCTCACAGTTATCTGGCCCCATCCCCACCATCATTGCCACCGTGTACCGTCCCCCTAAACCAAATAAGGAGTTTTTAAATGACTTTGCTCAATTCCTGACACATCTTTCCACACTCTCTCCAAAAATATTACTCCTGGGTGACTTCAATATCCACATGGACAATATCAGCAATGCTCTCACCAGAAATTTTACATCTTGCATTGACAGTTTTGGACTCCAGCAACTCATCAATTTCCCAACACATTCAAAAGGACATACTCTCGACTTAATATGCTGTTCTGGTCTCTCTCCTGTCAACTGTAAGGCAATTCCCCTCCCCTTTTATGATCACATGTTAGTTCCCTTCAATGCCAACCTTGCACTTTCCAAAATCAATCTCCCACGCACTATTTCGTTCCATAATATTAAGGACATTAATTTGGACATTCTTTCCTCTAGAATTAACTCCCTCCCCAACGCAGACAGCTTTTCCACCCCTGATGAACTGGTACTCCATTACAACAACAGTCTTCATAATCTCCTGGACTATCTTGCCCCACTCAAAACCAGATCTGTCACTTTCACCCGCTCTTCACCATGGTTCACTCCCACTCTCAGACAACTTAAATCCAAAGGACGCCAACTGGAACGCCTCTACAATAAGACTGGTCTCACTGTGCACAAGGAAATATATCACAACCACATTCTCCACTACAAGGACTGCATCTCACAGGCTAAATCCTCCTATTACTCTGGTTTAATCAACTCAAACGACAGTAACTCAAGGGCCCTGTTTTCACTCCTCAGCAACATTACTCAACCTCCGGACTCACTTCCTCCACAGATGTACTCTACTGCCTTTTGTAATACCCTTCTATCCTTTTTTACTGCTAAAATTCATAACATCCATCAGCAACTTGCTTCCAGCTCCTCTCACAATACATCTTCCTTATTTCCATCTGTGTCCCCTTCCGAGTCACTCTCAGCATTTGCTCTACCTTCCGTTTTCGAAACCAACGGTCTGATCAAAAAATCCAAATCGTCAACCTGCCAGTTAGATCCCCGTCCAACTGCTCATGTTAAAGCCACTGTTCCCTCTCTGGCCCCTCTCATCACGCACATAATCCATTCTTCCCTCACCACTGGAATTGTTTCCTCACCCCTCAAAATAGCTGCTGTCACCCCAATACTCAAGAAACCTGGCGCAGATCCCAGTAACCACAATAACCTCCGTCCCATTTCCAATCTTCCATTTCTATCAAAGATACTTGAAAAAAACTGCTGCCTCTCAGCTCCATTCCCACCTTTCCCGCAATAATCTTTTTGAACAATTCCAGTCTGGTTTCCGCCATCTCCACAGTACTGAAACGGCACTTCTCAAAATCACCAACAATCTCCTCCTGGCAGCCGATTCCAGTCTCCTATCCATCCTCATCCTGCTTGACCTGAGTGCGGCCTTCGACACCATCTCACACACCACCCTCCTGGACAGACTCCTCTCTATTGTCATCACAAACCCCCCTCAACTGGTTCAAATCCTTCCTCTCCGGCCATTCTCAGTTCATCCAACTCATATCATTCACATCACAACCACTCCCAGTCACCACAGGTGTGCCCCAGGGCTTTGTCCGGGGGCCCCTGCTATTCGTCATTTACTTACTCCCCCTTGGCTACATCTTCCGGAAACATCATATCCACTTCCACTGCTATGCGGACGACACCCAGCTCCATATTTCCATCAAAGCCGACTCCACCCTCCCACCTTCCTCCCTCACTGACTGCCTCCTTGAAATAAAGCCTCCTTGAAATAAAACCACCCTATCCAAATCCCCCAGTTTCACATTATCTATTGACAACTCTTGCATTTCTCCTTCCCCACAGGTCAGGAGTCTGGGTGTCATCCTCAACAGCACACTTTCTTACACTTCTCATATCAACCACATAACCCGGTCAGCCTACTTCCATCTCCGCAACATCAACCACCTCCGCCCCTCTCTCGCACCTCACACAGCTGCCATTCTGGTCCACAGTCTCGTCACCTCCCGGCTTGACTACTGCAAATCCCTCCTGTTCGGTCTCCCACAAAAAACTCTCCATAAACTACAACTGGTACAGAATTCAGCAGCTCGTATCATCACAAGGACCCCATCCACTCACCACATCACACCCGTCCTGCAGCAGCTCCACTGACTACCATGGGGAACAGAGCATTCAGCCGCTCTGCTCCCCAGCTCTGGAATTCACTCCCCCCTGACCTCCGCAACACCACATCTGTCAATCTGTTCAAATCCAAACTCAAAACACATCTGTTTAGACTTGCCCATTCCACCTGATCAAATGCACAATGTTCTTACACTGTCTTACTGTCTTCCACTCTATTTTAATGTATTTGTATGATGTTTTGTAGGGCTGTCCCGAATACCAGTTTTTAACATTCTGACATTCGGCAGAATTTATAACGAATATTCGAGGGGGGTGGGCTCTCTCATACCTATTTGTATTGTGGAGTTTTGCAGCAGCGACCGGATCTTTGCTCTCAAACCACAAAAAAAAAATGTGATGGTCAGTCTCCTTCAGTACATTATTCTATCCTTTCTTTTGATTTTCACATTGGCTAGTCATCCTGTTTAATTTGTCTTCTGATTAAATCGGAACCGTTGAAACAAGTTGTAGGAAGCCTCTGCAAGTAATTGGTTGCTGGCAGACACTCTGTGCTGCAATAAAATGGTTAGTCAGCAGTGTTGTGCACTGTAGAGCCAATTCGCTGCTGGTTCTGCCGGCCTGAATAGAATACAATGTCTATAGCCTTACCGTTGTGTGTACAGCCTTTATAGATTGAGCTGAGTAGTAATGCGTGGGTCGACCTGTAACCCGTGGGACCCGCAAATGGACCTGCGGGTCGGGCAGCAGTGATCGTCTGTTAAATCAGTCTGTAAATGATATTTTGACATTATTGGCTATTACTGTCATGGCATCCGAAGGTACTGATGCGTTGAGCAGGTGACAGTCCGCGGTCGTTTTCAAAACACACTTGTGTCACGCACTCCAAAAGAAACTTGTTGAAACTTTAAACAATAATTTATTGTACAAAATGAGGGAAACAAACGTTCCATAATTCATATTAAATTCAAAAGATAACGAAAAAACAGCTACAAGTTAGAGGGAACAGTGATAAAGTGGTAAAACTTGGCATTGATCCACAGCCTCAGACGGATGCGCTCAAGCGTGCCGTGCGCACAAGCTCAGTTGGTATACTATATTTTCACATTTTTAACAATGCAATTTAAAAGTTTTGATTTTTATTGATAACCTAAATTTACCAACAACACAAAGACTACATTTAGCACCAAAAGAATATGTTTTAAAAAAAAAGTAAATAAATAAACAAATATCGAATACCAAATTTTCATAAGGAATACCTACCCATAGAAACGAATATTCGAATATCCGAATATTTGGGTACAGCCCTAATGTTTTGTATGCTGTGTTTCTTGTCTGATGTATGCTTTTTTTAATCTTTGCTGTAAGGCGACCTTGAGTGGCTTGAAAGGTGCCCTAACAAATAAAATGTATTATTATTATTATTATTATTATTATTATTACTTTCTCTTAAGAGCAAAACACAGGTTTTACGAATGGGCTTAATGTATTCGAGCTCTATTACAATATTCCTTCACAAGCCCATTTCAGCCAAAGTGCAGTTCCTGCTCTGTACAAATTATGATGTTAGCTTCAAAACATTCAAAATTAAAGAAAAAAGTTAACTTCTCTGGTATTTCAGAAGCAGAACTGCTTCTTTTGTTTGTATGTACAACTACAATAGCCAAATACACTTTATACGGAGGAGGCCCATGAGATTTTGAAAACCTAAGAAACAACAATTAAGTTGAACCTTGGCAGTGTTTTTGTTAAAGGCGCTGTGGCCAAAATGGTTACTGCACTCAAATTCAAAATACTGCCGCGAGTTGTGTCTGCCCCCCTCCCCTACAGATTCGAGGTTGCTGCTCTGTGCTGAATTGCTGCGTTGTGCTCCAGCGTCCGGCAAAAGTAGAATTCCTGCGTATCTGTTGCGGAGGGCTCCGGAGTGCCGCAGCACAGCTGCAGCCAGTGGAAACACATACATTGACTAGAACTGAATCCTATTGGCTCTGCTGCCGTGCCGGAGCACAGATGCAACCAACATGCATCTGGTGGAAATTGGGGGTGATTTGTTTGCCCATGGGCAGCTGCCGTGGCAGGGCCGCATCGCCGCGTCCTTGATCTTTGGTTTTCCAGTGGGCCATTTGAGCAAGTCCGGCTTCTCTGCTGCTAACGCTGCTGCCGGGATACAGCTGAGGAGGAGCCGGCTGCTAATGCTATGTACTGGGACACTGCTAATGCTGCTTGCTGTGCTGCTTACGTTTGTTTCTCAAAAAAATCAGTCGGGTCGATGACTTACCTGCACATGGGCTACAATGTATGATCGAAAATGAATAACAGTTTAAAGTATTCGAAATGTCCATCCCTGTCTAGCTATGATGCCAGTTATCCAACTTTGGCTAAAGCTTACCTGTCAAGGAGAAGATTAGCCACTTCGACATCTGATTTCAAATTCTTCTCCGCTTTCAACCGTCCTCACCGTTCAAAAGCATCTCCTATATAGACCCTCGCTTTGCCTCGAGTTTTGTCTTGGCGTTTTTGGGAATCATAACGAGGTCGTTTGGGTTTAGTTGCACCGTCAGCCATTGTAGCTCAGTCGTAACTGTAACTGATGCTGAGACTCTACTGATTGCGTGACTGGTAGACGGCGGTGGGTGGCGCAACAGGCCAAAACACAAATTCAAAACATAAACATGATTTGCAGACCGTAAATTTTTTTTTAAAATGCGAATGTTCTGGCTGCACTATTGTTGTCCGTGAGATCAGTATGTTATATTAACATTACTCCTTAGTCTCTGTGACATATTAGGAGGATTTTACGACTATTTGCTTTAGATTTCTTACATATAGCTCCTTTACGCTGCTGTCCCCAAGGTCAAGAATTCATTTTCAAGACTAACTAACTAACTAACTAACTCTGTCATTAATATTGATCAGCAGGCGTTAGTACAGTCCAAGAACATCATCTGTGACAGAGTGTGGAATAACCTGCTCAACACACATTACAGAATACTCACAGCAGAAGCGCCTCGTCCTCCATGACCTCACACAGCCTCCTTTCCTCTGACACTCTTCCACATAAACACTGATGATGTTACAGGCTAATTCCTGTTTGCCGTTATTATGCATCATGTCATAGACACAGTCATCGTGGTACTGCTTGGAATCTACACGGCCTAAACAGTCAGCCAGGGGTCCATCCTTTGCTGTTATGATATCACAGACTGATGTGTAGCTGGGTGGCTCGAAGCCAGGGGGGAACGGCGGAGGACAGTCTTTACCTGGCAACACAACAGCATCATATATTATAGACATATTGTTGACATAGAACTAAAACAGATAATATAATTTGCCACTGGTTATTGGAATGTTCCTCACATTGCTCTTTGCTAATAATAATAATGATAATAACAATAATAATAATATTAATGATAATAATAATAATAATAATAATAATAATAATAATAATAATAATGATAAACTAGAATTTCCTCATTGTTTTATGCGTCCGTACACCAGTCAAGTTTCTTTTACAGTTAACATCTATGTCTGTGAAAACATGGATTCTTCACACACATCCTCCCCCGGCAGCACAGAAGGTCTATATAATCAACACAGTTTCAAGTTAGGCACCCAAGATTAGTATCACCAATTCAGTATCTGACCAAATGTCTCCCCACCTGTTCCTGAGATATGACATTGAGTAATGGCCAGAAAAGCGTTTTATACAGAATATTATGAAGTTGACCTTTGACCTTTTGGATACAAAATGTATTCACTTCATCATTACATCCTATTAAACATTTATGTGAAATTTTGTCATAGTTAGCATATGAATTCCTGAGTTATGGCCAAAAACGTGTTTTGTGAAGTCAAAGTGACCTTGACCTTTCAACCACTATAGTCTTATAGTTTATTCTTTCATCCAAGTGACGTTTTTGTCAAATTTGAAGAAATACCCTCAAGGGGTTCTAGAGATATAGCGTTCACAAGAATGAGACAGATGAAAGGTCACAGTAACCTTGACCTTTGACCACCAAAATCTAATCAGTTTATCTTTAAGTCCACATTTGCGCCAAATTTTTAAGAAATTCTATTAAGGTGTTCTTGATATTGCATTTACGACAATGGCACAAATGGACAGATGGGCGGATAGACAAACATACATACAGACAGACAACCTGAAAAAATTTGGCTACAGCTATCGCCCGGAGGAATGAGGAATTGGGAATGAAAAAGGGGGGTATTTATTTGAAGAATGCTCTTTCTGAATCCAGATATTGTCTAAATATCAGTGCAGATCATTGTTGCACCCTTAGTGACACCCTGTCTGTTAAGCATTTACCCACAATGGGCGTCATTCACGAATATGTGCGTGGAAATGTTCTTACTTTGCGCACAAAATAAGTGCGTACGCAAAATCACTGTGGGATTCATGACACCTGCGCACCGGCCAATTTTGTTCTCACCACCTTGCGTATGTGTGTGAATCAGAACCATTCTAAATTGACAGGCACGTGCTCGCAATTTGTGATTAGCATACTACCACACCCCCATTTCTCCATATAAGGAAACCGCTTGCCTAGAGTTGATTCATGAATAAAGGAAGCGGTTACGCAAGGAGAGAAGTAGTAAATTTCACAGTTTGTTAGAAGCGATGGCGCCAGGTCTTACAGGAATGCCATGCCATTGCAAGATTGTGGAGGACACAGCATGCAAGGATGATCTTGCACACCTTGTCAGGCATATAGCTAAAGTAGTTTGCCACCGGCTGTATCCAGACACATCCAACGGTCCTTAAGCACGCCAAAAGTGCGCTCTATTACGGCGCGTGTGTGGGCATGTATGTTATTATAGCGCACCTCTTGAGGGGTTTCAGGGTTTGCGTATGGTGTCATCAGCCATGTTTTAAGGCCATATGCCCGGTCACCAAAACAATATAACATTTTAACATTAACAGAATCGAGACTTACTAAAAATACTAACTAAAAACAATTGAAATAAAAGGCCAGAACAAAAGATGCTCACCAACAAGTCATCCACTTCTCACAGCCCCTGCCTCCAAACGCATTCCCACTGTACTGTTTTGCAAAATAAATGAGTCGTGGGTGCCTCCTGGCCAGCGGGCTACAGCGTTAAGGATATGGCAGTCGGCATTACAGATTATCTGCACGCTGATGGAGTGATAGTTTTTCTGTTCATGTATTGCATTGAGTCAATCGATGGAGCTTTGATGTGCACGTGGGTACTGTCTATTGTGCCAATTGTATTTGGCATTCCAGCTATGCCATGGAACCCTCTCTTTACATTGGTCTGATTATGTTCATCATATGGGAATTTGATATATTCAGGCAATAGCCTTAGGATGCCATTTAATACCTGTGGGATGACACGGCTCAGGGAGGGTTGTGAAATCCCAGCCCGGTCTGCTATTGTGGCACGGGCTGCAATATCCTCTAGCAAGGCTAGATATGCCATCTTAACACTTGCACAGGTGAATCAGAATCGTTTATATAGCCTGCATGCCCTTTAACATGCTAACCAATTGCATTTGGTCACAGATGCGTAATTTCATGGCACAAGAAATTGTTGGGAGTGGGTGATCATTATAGGCCGAAACAATTAAATGAAAGCCAAAACTGTACATTCTCATATATTCCTTTGTAAACTAGGACTGTTGTTATCGTTGAATATTTTAATTGTCACAATGATGAGGGTGAAAGTGTATCAATTTCATGGTTATTTAATACATTTGGCCAATATATTAGTAAATTAATGATTTTTAAAAATGTTAATTAAATCTCTTTTTAATGAATGTGGTTTTATAGGCTCTGCATGTACTTAAAAGGTATGTGTTTGCATTTTCTAAGTCAGTTCAGCCTTCCTCATTTGTGCGTACGCATGGTCTGAGGCAGTTCTAAATTTGTTCGCAGAGTAAGAACAAATTAGGGTAAGAAAATATTTATGAATCCCGGATTTGTGCGTCAAACGATCATACGCACAGTTTAAGCACAGATTTGTGTGTATGCACTGTTTGTGAATGAGGCCCAATGTCATTAAGACAGCCAGGAGCGCATATGAACACTGAAACAGGTTTTGCTTGCTGTAGTCATTCAACCTGCTCATACTTGCCATGAAGAAATCCTATCTTACTGCAATTTTGATGGGGGACAAACTCTTCATTTGGTGTGCTAACGTTTATTTAAAGTAAATATGAGCCTTAAATGTTTTGAGGTAGACAGATCAAGTAGATATCTTCTAAAGTTAGTGTTTTTAGTACAAAATTCTCTCTCCATGCTTCTCTGAATGATGTTAAGCTGAAGTGGAGAGAAATTAATACAAGAAGTGAAATCAACAACCAAAAGTCAGGTGTCATTTTCTGCTTTCTTGCTTTGACATTTAGTGTGTTTCAATACATAATATGTCAAATGCAGTATGCCAGCTTGACAGCTGATTGACAGCTGTCAGAAGACAGCGACAGACAACAGCGTATTTAAATAACTGATGACCAGTTGAATGGTAATAATAGGAATACTGATTGTTTAAGTAATGTCAATTACTAGTCTGGTTCACAATGTCCTAATTTTAACCTTCGCTCAAAATCTTTGGGGAGTTTATAAACTATATATTTTTGGAAAGTTTAGAGTCTGACAAGTCCCAAAACCAGTGTTTCCATTTTTTTGCAAAGTCTCTGTGGCATCCATCTTGGACTTTCAAAATGGAGACCAAAAATAATGTTATCAGAGAGCTGCAGATGTAATTTCATTGTCGCAAATATATGTTTGAATCTACAATCTATGCAGGTATAACGTTAAAGTTAAACAACATACATTGCAAAGTAACAACAGAAGAGCTATCCAGTTTGATCTCTATCTCTGGTATAAACTTGGTGAGTGGCATTTATTTTATCTTCAAGGTAATGGATATAAAAGCAAGAGGGTCAAAGTTCAGGAAGTAATGTTATGAGAAAGTAGTATGTCCCTATTGTGTGCATACTGCATGCAACAGTACATACTTTTTAAGGGCAGCAATAGTACCTACTAAAAGTAAAAAGAAAAAGTATGCGATTCGGAATGCAACCCTTGTTTTTGTTGAACAGGATATGATATCACCTTACTCATAGATCACCACAATAAAACTTCTTTCTACCTTCACATTTGAATTATACTGATTCAGGCATTAAAAAATTGTTAAATTAAAATTATAATACAGATTTGTGCATATGCACTGTTTGTGACCATATCATGATGCCTCACATAGTCCAGATTCAAAGTAGATACCAATATCACAGAAAATAAACATTTTCCACGTTTGTCTAATACTTTGTCTGAGCACTTAAAAAAAAAAAAAAAACAATGTGTGATTATGAGTGAAAAAGAGACAGAAATGTCTATTTAGGAGCTTACTGTGCATAAAAACACTTCTAGAAAACCTAAATTTATGAGAAAGGCTTTTTCCCCTTAAGACAATAGAGGAGCCATTTGTTTATAATTTATGTACATTTATAACAGTCTGTGCTGCCAGGAAGGAGTAAAAAAACTCCTTTGGAGGTGAGAAGCGTCACTGACTACAAGACCCATAAACCATTGGGCCCAGCACTAGCTAATGGTTGGCTCTAAGGCCAAGGTAAGTAGTGATGGCACTTCCTTTAACACAGCCCCTTGTTGCCTTTTGAAGACTAGACTATCAGCATGGAAGCACCTATTGACTCAAGTGAGGTGTCAATCAAAAGATCAGAGTTCTGCTGCCTTTTGATACCCAGCTACTGGCATATTTACATAGAAACTGTAGACATTATGGACAATACGTGGAGTAATAAGAACGTTTGAAATGATACAACGGCAGTCGGTGGATCTCTGTGGGTGTAATAATGTGTTTGGACTTAAAATTTCACTGGATTTAGATCATTTGGACTGTTGGGAGTGCATGAGGACTGTATGAGCAACGTTTTTGTTGGCATATAATTGATACGTGGACTAAAATAATGCTTCAAAGGTGAGTTATAACTTTTATTTTTTTTGTCCGACAGAAGCATTTTTTTTTTAACTTGCTGTGGTGGTTGTATCTTCAAATGAGGAGTGTAGCTTTCTAACAATAGACCATATAATAGGTAAGAGGTAAACCACTTAAGCACAGCAAATATAGCAGTTGTAATCCCAGATCAATCATCAAATATAATCTTATGAAGGCCTACAGACAGGCCCTCAGATTTTCATTTTTTTTCAATTACTTCCATTATTTCAGCACAAGCATAAAAACACATTAAAACATTTGATCTTGTTTCAGTAATAATTCATGCAATAGAGGGTAGTGTACAGAAACTAGGTCCAACCTGGTAAGATTGGCATTGTGACTTTTATGGTAAAAGTGACTCAATGCTTATTAAGATATGATATGAAAAACTACCATCAAAATAATGTGCAGAGGTGTATGTCTAAAAGGGACCAAAGATACACAGCACAAATGTGAAGATAAATAACACTGTGTAAGATGCTTACAATCATGGGAGCAGCCCTCCACATCCGCCAGCCAGTAGCTCACTCCAAACTCATTGGTGCTGGAAGCCAGTTTCCCATTGGGCAACATCAGGTCATCAGCCGGGTCATCATTAAAGTTTCCACACAGGCCGCAGGTTGCATTTTTATAACTAGTTGCCAGATCCACCCAAACTGCACTCGCAAAGTCAAAGGAGACCTTTAACAATGTGGAATGTAAAGGAAAAGTTATGTTCAAGCTGAGACAGCTGTTGGGGTACAGCATTACAATACATCACTGAAACAGAGACTGGACCTCACTGGACAGCAGTGAAGATGTTCAGTTATTCTAGAAGTTTACGGCTGTACTAGGAATGCCTTTAATGACTTCTCTAGAATTTTGTAAAATTTTAATTTTAATTCCTTCTGTTCAGCAGAGATGTACTGTAGCTCTAAGACAATATGGCATAAATTTATGCACTGGAGCTATTTACTGACCAACAACAGCTGCTGCATTAATTTATATGTTGTGTTTGTGATTTTTTTTTCCCATAACACTTACCAGGTTCTGTAGATTGTTTTTATTTTTTGAGAAATCAGGCACTGTTAAAAGCTGAGTTTTAAACCACCAAACTATTTAAGTGTAAACACCGTGGTCTGTCCCACCTCTCCAAGCAGATATGATGCAGATCTGATATTTTGTGTTTAGGACTTGGGTTTAGTATTATTAAGGTTGAGCTGAACTTCATTTAAACATTTTATCAACTTTATGTGACACATTTTGGCATTTATTTAATTAGAAGCAGGAAATCCACAGTAAAAAAAAAAAAGAAAAACAGGAAGTGGCCATAAGTAAAAATAATGTATTAATATATGGATGATCAACGTGTTTTGACTTAAAGCTACTCTTACTGTACGTTCACACCAAAAGCAACCAGAGCTTCCAAACGGCGGATGTAATTCATTTTCAATGAGAGCCTAGCAACTTGGTTGACTTGGGTGACCTGGTCGTCTGCCGCGTGTCTTGGGCAACCAAAGCAACTGGAGCGGTCCGGAGGGGAGTTAAAACTTGTTTAACTTTATGGTAATGAGCTCTGAGGTGGTTCAGCGGCAACCAACCAGAATGCTGACGTGCTTCGATGAAGTGGGTCCATGTAACTTTGGTTCCTACAGCACACTTGTTCCGACAATGGATATCCTTTATAATGTGTCCCTGTTCAGTTACAAAGACCAAAATAAAAAGAATGAGGCTTGGGACCGCGTCGCGGAGGTAATTGGTTGGTCTGGTGAGTTTTAAAGTGTGTAATGTTAGTAATAGAGGAGAGAATTGCAGGCTAATGTTGCGACGTAGCATGCAAGTCTTGCTTGCTTGGTTTGAATGGGATGACATACTTTTTTTATTTTCATTGACCAAACATAACTTTTTGTTGGCCAACTATGAGCTTTTTGACTGGACAACAGCAAGCAGCAACTACGTCTCTTTCAAGCCAGTAGTCTGCTTTGCAGCACCTTTAAATTGACAAGCATGATTGAACGTTCAATGATTCACGGGACTTTACCTCTTTGGAAACTTCTGGTTTGAACGTACAGTTACCTTTCTTGCATTTCACACAGCACTTCGAAAAAATTTTAACATCCACAACTCCATCTCCGGCGGCACGGTGGTGTGGTGGTTAGCACTCTTGCCTCACAGCAAGAGGGTTGCTGGTTCGATCCCGGGCGTGGGAGCCCTTCTGTGCGGAGTTTGCATGTTCTCCCCGTGTCAGCGTGGGTTCTCTCCGGGCACTCCGGCTTCCTCCCACAGTCCAAAGACATGCAGATTGGGGACTAGGTTAATTGGTAACTCTAAATTGTCCATAGGTGTGAATGTGAGCGTGAATGGTTGTCTGTCTCTATGTGTCAGCCCTGCGATAGTCTGGCAACCTGTCCAGGGTGTACCCTGCCTCTCGCCCGATGTCAGCTGGGATAGGCTCCAGCCCCCCCGCGACCCTCAAGAGGATGAAGCGGTTGGAAGATGAATGAATGAATGAACTCCATCTCCCTCCAAAGGCCTACTCCCCCCCTCCTCCATTACATCCTCATTACATCTATGACAGACGTAGGTGTTGGCAAGGTAACGTTAGTGAGTAGAGAGTGAGTGTAACGTTACAACCAAGACAGTCAAACGCAACCCTGGAGTTTTAAAACTCAACCGGAGTCGGTGATGACTAATGAGTTTTAGAATATGGTTACAATGCTAACGTTAGATAGTAGTGTTAATATTACTAGTAAGTAGAAACGCACAAGGAAGATAACGTTAATGTTTCAGAAGCTATGCTACAGTAGGCTAACGTTAGTCATTAGCAACTGGATGCTGTGTTTTCATATATAAATCTGACCAGTGATGACATGTTTAGCCGCATGTCATCATTTAACCGCTGGCTGTCCAGGTGGTGTCCAGCAAACGATGTGGGTTTTGTTAATAATTGGCAAACTTTCTGGGGAAAACCTGGTCTTATTAGGAGAGACGGCATTCATCCCACTTTGGATGGAGCTGCTCTCATTTCTAGGAACCTGGCAAACTTTATTAGTAATTTAAATCCCTGACAACCCAGAGTTGAGACCAGGACTCGGAGACGCAGTCCTACACGCTTCTCTGAGCTTCTAGTTCAGTTACCCAGCCATAGTTTTAATAGTTTTATACAAACGGTGTCTGTCCCCCGACCGCCTAAATTATCTAAATCTAAAATTAAACAAAGAGGAGTTGTGCATAACAACCTCATAAAAATTAAAACCTCTTCTGTGACAGACAAAACAGGAGAATTAAATGCGGACTGTTGAATATCAGGTCTCTATCGTCTAAAGCAGTGTTAGTAAACGAATTAATATCAGATAATCATATTGATTTACTCAGTCTCACTGAAACCTGGCTGTGTCAAGATGAATATGTCAGTCTAAATGAGTCCACTCCTCCCAGTCATAATAATACCCACATTCCAGGCAGCGCCGAGAGAGGAGTTGCAGCCATTTTTAACTCTAGCCTGTTAATCAGCCCTAAACCTAAACTAGATTATAATTCATTTGAAAGCCTCGTTCTTAGTCTTTTACATCTGACCTGGAAAACCTCGCAGCCACTTTTATTTGTTATAGTGTACCGTGCTCCTGGCCCGTATTCTGAATTTTTATCTGAATTCTCAGAGTTTTTATCCAGTTTAGTTCTTAAATCAGATAAAGTTATTATTGTAGGCGATTTTAACATTCATGTCGACGTTGATAATGACTCCTGGCTACCGCGTTTATCTCATTATTAGACTCCATTGGCTTCAGTCAGGTGTACATGAACCTACTCATTGTTTTAACCATACCTCGATCTAGTTCTGACGTATGGAATTGAAATTGATAACCTAAAAGTCTTTCCACAGAATCCCTCGCTATCGGATCATTATCTGATTACTTTTGATTTCTTTTTACTCGATTACACGCCACTCAGCAACAGTTACTATACTAGATGTTTATCAGATAGTGCTGTCGCAAAACTTAAGGAAAAGATTACTCCTTCATTAAATTCAATACCAAGTCCCTCAGTAACAGAGGTTTCCTGTACCGACTTTGATCATTTTGTCGATAGCGCCGTAGGCTCGCTACAAACAACGCTCGACTCTGTAGCTCCTCTTAAAAAGAAGTTAAAAAAGCAAAGAAAGTTCGCTCCTTGGTATAACTGTCAAACCCGTAAGTTAAAACAAATATCGCGAAAATTTGAAAGGAATTGGCGATTAACCAAACTGGAAGAATCTCGTTTAATCTGGACAGACAGTCTCAAAACTTATAAGAGGGGCCTCCGCAATGCCAGAGCAAACTATTACTCAGCTCTAATAGAAGACAATAAGAACAACCCCAGGTTTCTTTTCAGCACTGTAGCCAGGCTGACTGAGAGTCAAAGCTCTATTGAGCCTTGTATTCCCTTAGCCCTTAGCAGTAATGATTTTATGAGCTTTTTTAATGACAAAATTCTAACTATTAGAGGCAAAATTCATGACCTCCTGCCCTCAGATAGTACCTATCTAACCTCAAACACAGCTGTAAAATCTAATATATATTTAGATTGCTTCTCCCCAATTTCTCTTCAAGAATTGACTGCAGTGATTTCTTCATCCAAATCATCAACGTGTCTCTTAGACCCCATCCCAACTAGGCTACTTAAGGAGGTCTTTCCTTTAGTTAACACTCATATATTAGATATGATCAATATATCCTTATTAACAGGCTATGTACCACAGTCTTTTAAGATAGCTGTAATTAAACCTCTACTAAAAAAGCCCACCCTGGATCCAGAGGTGTTAGCCAATTATAGACCAATATCTAATCTTCCCTTTATGTCAAAGATCCTTGAGAAAGTAGTCGCAGACCAGCTGTGTGATTTTCTCCAGGATAATAATTTATTTGAGGAATTTCAGTCAGGATTTAGAGTGCATTATAGCACTGAGACAGCTCTAGTTAAAATTACAAATGACCTTCTGATTGCTTCAGACAAAGGACTCGTCTCTGTACTTGTTTTATTAGATCTTAGTGCGGCGTTTGACACAATTGACCATCAAATTCTACTGCAGAGACTGGATCACTTAATTGGCTTAAAAGGTTCAGCACTAAGCTGGTTTAAATCTTATTTATCTGATCGTTTTCAATTTGTTGAATGAACCATCCTTACGTACTAAAGTTTGTTTTGGAGTTCCGCAAGGTTCTGTGCTCGGACCAATCCTGTTTACTCTATATATGCTTCCTTTAGGTAACATCATTAGAAATCACTCTATAAATTTCCATTGTTATGCGGATGATACTCAGTTGTATTTATCAATGAAGCCAGAAGAAACTAATCAATTAACTAAACTCCATAATTGCCTTAAAGACATAAAAACTTGGATGAGCACCAATTTCCTGATGTTAAATTCAGACAAAACTGAAGTTATTGTTCTTGGCCCCAAACAACTCAGAGTCTTTATCTGATGACATAGTTTCTCTAGATGGCATTGCTCTGGCCCCTGCCACTACCGTAAGAAACCTTGGAGTAACATTTGATCAAGATTTGTCTTTTAATTCTCATTTAAAGCAAACCTCACGGACTGCATTTTTTCATCTGCGTAATATTGCGAAAATTAGGCCTATCCTGACCCGAAAAGATGCAGAAAAATTGGTCCACGCTTTTGTTACCTCTAGGCTGGATTACTGTAACTCTCTATTATCAGGTAGCTCTAGTAAGTCCTTAAAAACTCTCCAGCTAATTCAGAATGCAGCAGCACGTGTACTAACAGGAACTAAGAAACGCGATCATATCTCTCCTGTTTTAGCTTCTCTGCACTGGCTCCTGTAAAATCCAGAATTGAATTTAAAATCCTACTGTTAACTTATAAAGCTCTAAATGGTCAAGCTCTGTCATATCTTAGAGAGCTCATAGTGCCATATTATCCCACCAGAACACTGCGCTCTGAGAACGCAGGGTTACTCGTGGTCCCTAAAGTCTCCAAAAGTAGATCAGGAGCCAGAGCCTTCAGCTATCAGGCTCCTCTCCTGTGGAATCATCTTCCTGTTACGGTCCGGGAGGCAGACACCGTCTCCACATTTAAGACTAGACTTAAGACTTTCCTCTTTGATAAAGCTTATAGTTAGGGCTGGCTCAGGCTTGTCCTGTACCAGCCCTTAGTTAGGCTGACTTAGGCCTAGTCTGCCGGAGGACCCGTCTATAATACACCGGGCCCCTTCTCTCCTTCTCTCTCTCTCTCTCTCTCTTGTATCCTATTACTGCATCTAGCTAACTCGGACATTCTGGATGTCACTAAATATGCTTATTATCCGGAGCCTTTTTGCTCAACTCTCTCTCAGATTAACACATATCACAGCGGTGACTGGACAGCGGTGTTGTGCTGCTGCCGTGGTCCCGCCAGATGCCTCCTGCTGCTGCTGCCATCATTAGTCATTAGTCATACTTCTTCTGTTATTATACACATATGATTATTGTCACACATGTATACTGCCAGGTATTAATACATACTTTCAACATATTGTACCGCAGTAACCAGAACTATAACTATAATATTATTACTTTCATTAATGTTGTTGTAAGCTACTGTCATTACCTGCATCTCTCTCTCTCTCTCTCTCTCTCTCTCTCTGTCTCATTGTGTCATGTGGATTACTGTTAATTTATTATGCTGATCTGTTCTGTACGACATCTATTGCACGTCTTTCCGTTCTGGAAGAGGGATCCCTCCTCAGTTGCTCTTCCTGAGGTTTCTACCGTTTTTTTTCCCCGTTAAAGGGTTTTTTTTGGGGAGTTTTTCCTTATCCGCTGTGAGGGTCTTAAGGACAGAGGGATGTCGTATGCTGTAAAGCCCTGTGAGGCAAATTGTGATTTGTGATATTGGGCTTTATAAATAAAATTGATTGATTGATTGATTGATTGATAACGTTATTAGGGATGTCCCGATCCAGCTTTTTCACTTCCGATCCGATACCGATATTACAGCCTTGAGTTTTGGCCGATACCGATCCGATCCAAGCACGTATTATACATATTCACTTATTTTGTTGTCAGTCATGTTAGAAAAGGTTTGATCAGAACAACTACTTAATCAGGTTAGTTAGAATGATCCACAACAGTTGGTATGAGAAACTGACCTGTTTATTGTTAAATGAATAAACTTTAAACTTGAACATTAACTAAAAAATATAGCTGGTTTGCTTTGGCTGCTTTGGCCCCTTAATAAATAGAAAATGAATCAACACAAGAAATCTTTAAAATGTCTAACAATGAAATTAAAATAGCAGCAAGACTCCACACACTTGTGCTTTGCCCCCTAATAAATAAAAAATAGATTAACACCACAAGACACTGTTGGCATTTAACAAACAATGCAGTCTTTCCTTTTCAGTTATTTTAGTAGTGATTTTGTAGTCCATCCATGGCTCCAATTTCACTAATTGTGCCCAAAACAATGCCATCAGTGCTCTTTACTTAAACAGCAAGAGTGTAAACCAAATAAAAATATCACTCTCAAAAAACCAGAGCAGAAAACAAATAGTCAGTTAACTAAATTGACCGCTACTCTTCCTACCCTCTGTGTATCTGCCGTCTGCATGCTGGCCTGGTGGATTGATAGTAAGAGCTGGAGCAGTTTGCTTGAATCGAGGAGCACTGGGCTGGGGAAAATCTGGCACGGATTCCGTGAAAAACTGGATTGGAGCTCATGGATCAGCATTTTTCCATGCAGTCCGATGCGATGCCGATGCCCGTTTTTTGCTAATATCGGCAGCTGATACCGATCCAATCGGGACATCCCTAAACGTTATGAACTGAACTTCTTTATTTGTCATTTTTATGCACAGCACAAAAACGAAATGACTTGCATGCAATGAATTGCATACCCCAAGCAAAAAGAAACAAAACATTTAAAAACAATTTGTGCAACATATAAGAAAGAACATATAGTGCAATAGTAAGATGAAAAGGGTCGACATTTCACAGTCAAAAACTCCACATCCTGACAGCAGAACTGGGAGATCCTCTTCACATCACAGCATCATGAATTGTTTGTGTATATTGCCGACCGCCACCATGGAGCTTATGTCAGTCCAGTCGGAGGCCTCCACGTGGGGAAGATAGACAGGACAGGAGTTCTTTTCTTATAACCATATGTGAATGGTATGGTTATGAGATTTTATCTCTGGTGGAATTCACTTACATTTTAGTGTGCCATCAGCTTATTAAAAAAGTAAAGTGTAAAATTTCCAGAAAGGTAAGTGCTGCTTTAATCAGTCTGTCTCTATGTACTAGCCCTGCAATAGTCTTGCAGGGCTAGACCCCTAGCAAGATAAGTGGTTACGGAAAATGAATGAATGAATGAATGAATGAATGAATCATTGATAAGTCCTCATTCATGCAGTTTTGAAATAAACATTTGGGATTTAAAAAAAGCTTGTCTCTTTCTCTATGAAAATTGGCATAACCACTTTATTGGGTCTCTACCACTCTACCTCTGAGCCACAGCCGCCATTTATATACATGTATGTATAAATGTATATTGATAAGAAATAAATACTTGACTGTAATCAGCTTAAGGTTAAGACCAATGTGAGGTTTGAGAAGAAATGAAATTCTTAAGGGTTGTATATTACAAATATTGTATAACTGACTGTATACGTATGGGTATTTATACCTTAATAAAGGTTGTCTCCAGGACAGCCAGTCTGTGTTTCCGATAAATGTTGACCACTGATTTGCTGGTTGAATTGGAGAATGGCAGGAAGTTTTGGAGCCCATTAACCTGCAGAAAATACACACAAACAAACACACACACAGGTTTAAGGATTGTATTTGTACCTCTGCTTCCTTTGCTGTGCAGAGGGTCACTGGTCAAGAGCTTGGCAGTTAATTATATTTGCCAATAAGTTGGCATGATTGGCCAGTAAGTGACAGGAAATTTGAATGGGCTAGAGAAATTTCACAGATAAGTTCCGGAGCACCACAATTAACTGTGGAGCCCTGCCTATGTCCTTTTGGCACCCATGTTAGGCAATAAGGCTGTTCACACAGGACATGCCATGGCACAGTTAAAAGTCCTTATCAGAACGCACATATTTTATTGGCTGAATGGAATTACATGAAATGATTTAACATTAATGAATGAAATAATTGTAAGTGTTATGCATTCATGTTTAAATAATTAATATCTGCCAATTTATCATAGTTATCATATGTGAATCATGATATATTGATCATATCAAAAACGATTATCTGACTTTTTGATGTCTCAATATTTTATCAACATTGACATCTGCCTCGATAATCCTTTATCAGTCAGGCTGTGATCATGATGTAAACAGTGGAATGTAGTGGGTAAATATCAAGTGACAACATGCAGGGCTGAAAAATGAAGCCAACTCAAGTACAGCAAAAAAACTGCAGTTCCTCTAATGGCCACCTGAGCCTGACCCCAGAAGCCAGTCAGTCCCCATAGGCCCCCATGTTAAAAGAGCTATATGTAAGAAATCTAAAGCAAATAGTTGTAAAATCATCCTAATATGTCACAGAGACTAAGGAATAATGTTAATATAACATACTGATCTCATCGACAACAATAGTTACAGCCAGAATATTCACATTTAAATTTTTTTTTTATGGTCTGCAAATCATGTTTATGTTTTGAATTTGTATTTTGGCCTGTTGTGCCACCCAACGCCGTCTACCAGTCACGAAGTCAGTAGAGTCTCAGCATCAGTTACAGTTACGTGTTGGGAATCAACATATTTACCTCACACAGTGGCACCAAATATGTTGGGGTCAACACCTTAGGCTTCACATGGAGGCACCAAATATGTTGGGGTTAAATTGGCTATCGGAAATAATTAATAATTATTATTAATAATTAATAATTATGTTAAATAATGTGACTTAATTAACATTAAATCACCTCGTGGGGCACCATTCCCGTAAAGGGAAAAATGATAGCCAGTTAAAGATATCAGTCTCATAAAATAGGCTAAACTATTAATTTGGAGTTTGATTAATAATTAGATTAATGACAACAACCAGAATTAACAGTAACGCCTGAAGGATCTCGGAGTTCTTGATGCAGCAGAGGTTGACTATTCATTCACCCTTGTGCAACATTAAACAGACAGCAGACATGATTCCAAAGAATTATATTTATTCACAAATTAGCAAAGCAAACCAAAACACACAAATTCTAACTAACTATATACAAGCTTGGTGTGTATATATGTGTGTGTGTGTGAGAGAGAAAGAAGAGAAAGACAAAGGCGGGTGTGGTGATCAAGTCGCCGTTTGGCCTATAAAACAAAATGGCTGACAACAGAGAACTACCAAAATGGCCGAATCAAGGCTGCTTCACTTTCAGGGAGGTGTCTGTCTGACCGTGTGGTCAGGACAAAGACAAAGGAAAAGAAGTGGGAATTTTGAAATGCCTGTTTGGATGTAGCTCTGTTGAAAGTCTATTTGTTAATGAGTCTATGTCAATGTGACGTGTGTTGCAAATGGTCTGGATTAGTGCAGAGATTGTTTAGTTGCATGCAAGAATCTGTTTGTGAACAGTATTAGCAAACTAAACACTTAGCTTTGGCGAAGCCAACTAATCAATGACCTGACTGCAATCTATCACAACCATACTCAGTAAACAGCATTAAATCACATACAAGTTAAACAGTCTTGCTTAGCCCGTAAAGCTGTGATAAGCTATGCCCAGTTGTTACATTACCGATCCTTGAATGGATGGAGGAAAGAGTCACTCGGTGGTGTACTGCTGTTAGCCGGCAGAAGAAGGCTGGGAAGATGGTTCCAGGTGCAGTCTTTGTTGGGTCCTTTGTTCCAAAGGTTCTGATCCGAGGAAGCTGGTCGCTCGGGGTCCTTGCAGAGTTAAACGCTGGATGCTAACTCACTTAGTTCCTTGTTGCTGGAAAGCTGGTTTGCAAACCTTGTGTTTGCCAGAGAGTCTGTGATCAGTTGCCCTCCCTTTAGTGGTTTGGACTATGGAGCAGGGGTTCGGGCCTCTGCTTTCCAGGCCCAAACGGGAAGAGGTGTTAGCTGTTCAACAGCTGGAGCAAGAAGAGAGAGATCTGTGGAAGGAAGCACAGATCTACAGATGCCTGTGACATCACAGAGTCACATGTCACTGTAAAAGGTCTTGTCCAATCAAGTTTTGCGACTTGAGTCTCACTGAGGTGTGAGGTGGGACCTCCTTTGGAGATGGGTGCCACCTAGCTCTCTTTGTTTGAAGACAAAGAGCATGCAGAGGAAAAAGCCTTGAAATCAGTGATGATTTTACCAAATGATAAATCATCTGTGGTCTGAACCCAAACGACCTCGTTACGCCAAGACAAAACTCAAGGCAAAGCGAGGGTCTATATAGGAGATGACTTTGAACGGTGGAGACGGTTTAAAGCGGAGAAGAATTTGAAATCGGATGTCGAAATGGCTAATCTTCTCCTTGACAGGTAAGCTTTAGCCAAAGTTGGCTAACTAGCATCATAACTAGACGGGGATGGACATTTTGAATACTTTAAACTGTTAATAATTTTCAATCATGCATTGTAGCCCATATGCAGGTGGGTCATCGATCCGACTGATTTTTTTGAGAAACAAACGTCAGCAGCACGGCAAGCAGCATTAGCAGTGTCCCGGTACATAGCATTAGAAACTGGCTCCTCCTCCACTGTATCCCGGCAGCAGCATTAGCAGCAGAGAAGCCGGACTTGCTCGAATGGTCCGCTGGAAAACGGAAGATCAAGGACGTGGCAACGTGGCCCTGCCACAGCAGCCGTCTGTGGGCAAACAAATCAGTCTCCAGCGTGCCGCTGTCCAGCAACCTCGAATCTGTAGGGGAGGAGGGGCGGACATGACTCGCGGCAGTATTTTGAATTTGAGTGCAGTAACCGTTTTGGCCACACTCTTACATACAGCACCTTTAAAATGCCCAACTTCACAGCAAAAATAAACATGTTTATAGCCTGGTTTAAAAAAAAAACCCAAACAAACAAACAAACAAACAAAAAACTGTTTTGGTCTCTATAGCTAATGTCCCCTTCATGACAACTGCACAGGGTGTGAATTTTTATGTTACTGACCCATTTACATTTTATTAAGGCCTAAAGTTACACATAATTAAGGTCGGGGCGCTCTATATGCTATGGTGTGTCTAAGAAAAAAAAGGCCTTTTGGATTAATATTCATGATCACAATTTTGACTAATTAAAGCTTAACACTGTGGCGCAGGTTTACAGGTTAAATATAACATGATAGGTTCCGTATGAAACAAGAATCACAGCCTTTAAATTTTGTGAAACAATTTTAACTTAAATCAGAATTTACAAAGAATATTTAGAATTTCCCTTTACTCATATTTGGTTCATTACACCGCTAAACCACAGATTCACTCAATGACTGAGAGACAAGGCAATGTGGCACTGCTTTTTGTGACCAACCTGAGTGTCTGAATGGACTACAGTTTTAAGGACCAGCAGTTCTCAACTGAGTGCAGAGGTGTGTCCCTGCTGTACTTGGACTGGGCATGGCCAAGACAGAGCAGACAGCCGAGACAGAGCTGCACATTTTGTACACCCAAAAGATCCAGTGACTGCTCATCCTCATTTGTCATTTTGGAGAGAGGTGTGTTACTGGTTGGAGATACTTGCAGTCTGTGACCAGTACTTCAGCTATATATATTCAGTCATAATGTGGCCTGCTGGCCAGAGGATCCACAGTCATTGACAAGAACAACCTGCCCAATATCCATGGCCTTTACTTCTTCTTGCCACTTTTAGGCAGTGCTGTATGCTTGGCAGATAGTTGTGGAGGAAGTTGGCCCAGTGCCATCTTCCAATGAGGTAGCTTTCTGCAAACATAGCCTAGGGGAGTGAAGAGTCTCGCTGCCCCATAAGGAGCTGATGTTGCATGTTTGGAGTGATGACATCAGGGTCAACCACATCCATGGAGAGGTAGTGAAGAGGTTTTGAATTTAAAATACCTTCTACTTCTATCAACACTGCTCTCTGCACAGGTTTGGTGGTTGTCAAGGACAACTCAAAGTACTGACTTCACCAATTAAATTTCCCTTTCCTGTTGGAAAGTTCAGAGTGGGAAACAATAGATGGGTTAAATTTAAAGGTCACCTGCTGGTTGGTCTGTCTGCTTTTGAGGGAAGGCTCCACTGCATCAAAGCCCCCTGTAGCTCCAGATGTTGGTATAGGAATCCATCTATAAGAATCTCATCTCACTGCAGAGAACTTGCCTACTATAATCTCAGGGAAAAGTTGATGTCATTCAGGTCAAAATACAAGCGTGAACGCAATGTTAGCTTCCTTCTTTGCTCTTTGTTTAATTTGCTCACACAGAAGCTAAGGCATGTACAGATCCCAGCTGCAACTTCCTTGCTTCTCAAGCACCATCAAACAAAAGAGAAGGGTCAGTGAAATTCAAGTGAACATCTGAATCTGTGAATGAGACAACTGCATTCCCATCTAGGAACAGCAAGCTATTTCCTATCCTTGGATAGGAAATAGAAGTCCCATCTGCTGAAGAGCATCAGAGGCTTCAGGGAGAAGACCTTTGAAGAACGCAAGCACTGTCTGAAGGTTTGTTTGTTTGTACTGTTTATTCCGAACATGCAAATAGTACAAGGCTTCCCGATTGCTACTAAAAGAATTCTTTGCACAACATAATATAGAAATGAAAATTGAGGAAGCAAAATAATAATAAAACACAGAAAAACAGAAAGTAATATGACATATTCGAAAAGGGGTGAGAAGAAGCATAGCTTATTAGTTCTCACCCCTTTGTGTATAAATATATATATATATATATATATATATATATATATATATATATATATATATATATATATATGCATACATACACACTTACATATACACACATACACACACACACACACACACACACATACATATACATACACATAGGCTTCTCTGCCTCTCATCACCATGCCATATCAATTAATGAATGAAAATCACCAATAATCATTCATTATCCTTTGTAGCCATTAAACAACATATTTTTGTACATTTTCTTGAACTGGTTGATATTTAGACTTTGCTTGAGTTCCTCACTTAGATTGTTCCATAGCTTGACACCGGTAATAGATATACAGTATGTTTAAGATTTTGAAGTTATGTTCCCCTCTTAACTGATAATCTCCCTCCCGATTCCTAAATAAATTTTGGATATTTTCTGGTAATTGTCTGTTTTTTGCCTTACACATGATGATTGCTGTTTGGTAAGATACGATGTCAGTGAATTTCAGTAGTTTTGATTGTATAAAAAGTGGATTTGTGTGTCCCAAGTAGTTGACCTTATGAATAGTCCTTATTGCTTTTTTCTGCAGGATGGTAAGTGACTGTAATTTAGTTTTATTTCCCCAAACCTCAGCACAGTAATGTAAATATGACAAGACCAGTGAACAGTAAAGTGTGTGAAGTGAATTGTGATCCAGTAGTTGTTTTGCTTTGTGTATGACTGCAATGCTTTTTGAAACTTTGGACTGTACATGTTTGATGTGTGGTTTCCAACTCAGCCTGTCATCTACTTTAACCCCAAGAAATTTGTTTTCGTGCACCCTTTCAATTTCAACCCCATCTATTTCTATTTGCACCTTTGTGTTTACTGTGCATTTGCCAAATAACATAAACCTAGTCTTTCTTACATTTAATGATAATTTGTTCCAGTCAAACCATATTTTTAATTTTTTCATTTCCTCGTTTATAACTGTTTCCACTTGTTTAATGTTTTCATCTGAACCAAAAATATTTGTGTCATCCGTGAAAATGACCAATTTTAACCACCTTGATACTTTACACGTCATTGATATGCAGGATAAACAATTTGGGGCTCAATACTGACCCCTGGGGGACACCACAAGCAATGTCCAGATATCCAGGGCAGTGATTACCCAGCTTTACAAACTGTTGCTGCCCTTCCAAATAACTCTTTACCCAGTCTAATACCAGTCCCCTTATCCCATATTTTTCCAGTTTATTGAATAGTATGTTATGGTTAATTGTATCAAATGCTTTTTTGAGATCGATGAATACTCCTATTGCATGTTTTTTGTTGTCTATTGCATCTGTGATTTCCTCAATTGATTCCATTATTGCCTGTGATGTTGATCTGTTAACCCTAAATCCATACTGACTCTCTGAAAATAGTTTGCGTTTTTCCAAAAATGCATCCATTCTATTGTTAAAAAGCTTTTCCAATATTTTTGAGAGTTGCGGCAGTATTGAGACAGGTCTGTAGTTTGTAAAGTTGTGTTTGCTCCCAGTTTTGTATAGCGGAATGACCTTAGCAAATTTCATCTGGTTTGGAAATGTACCAGTTTGACAAATTGCAGATGTGTGCTAGTGGCTTTGATACCCATACACACACAGACACAGACACATCAATGCCATTGTAGTCTGTAGATGTTTTATTTTTACACTTTTTTACTGTGTTGATAATTTCATTTTCCTCAACTGCTTTCAGAAACATTGAGTGGGGATTCCTTTCTATTAGTTTGTCCATGTAGTCTCCATCCGGCCCTGGATTCGGAATGTTTTTTTGCTAGCTCAGGACCAACATTTACAAAGAACTGATTAAAACGGCTTGCCACCTCATCCAAATTATAATTTTCAATATCATTTGTAACAAAATATTTAGGTAAATTGTTTTGTTTAGCACCATCTCTAATAATATTGTTTAGTATATTCCATATCCCCTTAATATTGTTTTTATTATCCTCTAATTTCTTTTTATAATATTCTTTTTTGCTTAATCTTATAATATTAGTTAACTTGTTCTTATATCTTTTATATTTACCTTCTGCATCTTCTGTTCACTGTTTTATGAAGTTCCTGTAGAGTAAATTTTTCTTTTTACAGGCATTTCTTAAACCTTTAGTTAACCATGGACTGTTCTTAGATACTAGTATTTTATTATATTCCTTAATGGGACAGTGCTTATCATATAATGAAGTAAATGTAGTCAATAATTTATTGTATGCATTATTTACATCTGCTTCATTACATATTGCATCCCAGTCCTGTGCCTTTAATTCATGTTTTAGAGTAGCTATTGCCTCTTCTGTCCTAATTCGTCTATGTTGTTTATGCTCCCCTGTTTCAATACTACAATTATTGTCATATACTGTGAATACTGGAAGGTGGTCAGTGATATCACTAAGTAATAATACACTTATTGTCTTTTTTTCTGTTACATTGGTGAAAATGTTATCTATCAGAGTGGCACTATTAGATGTTATTCTAGTAGGTCTAGTGATTGTAGGAAAGAGACTCAAGCTATGCATTGAATTTAAAAAATCTTCAATACTTTTTTAATTGTTGGGGTTTAGTATATCAATATTATAATCCCCGCAAATGAAGATATTTTTGTTACCCATTTTTATTACCATGCTTTCCATCCATTTCCTGAACTTGTCAATGCTAGAACCTGGAGCTCTATATATACAACTGATAATATCTTTTTTCTTTTCTATACAAATCTGTATTGTGAGACATTCAAGAAGGCTGTCCACCACCTGTGTCATAGCCTCTACCATCTTGAAATTCAAATTCAGATCAACATATATTGCAACACCACCCCCACCTTTGCTCTGTCTGTTGTTGTATATAAATTCATAGCCCTCCATCTCAAAATTCATTCCCTTTTCAGTGGTAATCCACGTTTCAAAAATAGCGATTATGTTAAATGGCTGTTGGAATGTGTGCAGATAATCCCTGATGCTGTTAAAGTTTGTATATAAACTTCGGCTATTGAAGTGAATTATAGATAGTTTATCCTTTGCTATAATGTTCCCATTATACTGATCATTGTTGTAGTAATAGCATGTGTTGTTTATGGTGGAGAGGAAGTTATTGTCTGGATCGATATCCTGTTCTATGTCCAATGTGCTGCTTTCACTGTATGCAAATGTCATTAGTTCCAGTTGTTCATGTTCCTGTATCCACTGCGTTACGTGTCCATTGTCGCTCAATGTTGGTTGAGCTCTATCACTAAGCGTTTGTGTTTGTGCGTTTACCTCCATTCAGTTCCAAGTCCACTCCAGTCTATTTTTGTAATGAGGATACTCATTCCAGCTTTTCCAGTTCCTCTATGCTCTTCACCAGCAGTACCTTTGCCTCTTCTGGTGATCCATTAAGCTTGATGAATATCTTGCAGTTTCTAGTCCATGTGCTCTGGATTTTTTTCATTTTCCTCAGGTAAGTGCTTTCTTTGCGATGTCAGCGTTGGTTTTCGTCAGATGTTCATTAATGTAAACATCTGTGCCTTTAAGCATCTTGCCCTGTTTTAGGAATGCAACCTTGTGCATCCTGTTGACAAATCTCAGTATGATCGTTGGCTTGTCACTGTTGTTTCTTCTGGGTAGCTGGGGACAAGCTTCATCCTGGTTGTAGTCCAGAGCAATCCCTTTTGACTGCAGAAATGCAGCCACCTGTTGCTCGGTTGAGCTCGCATCCAGCTCACAGCAGCGAGGTGAAATTGGTTTTATATTCGACATTCGCTTGTTTTTTTCTGTTTCTAACCTTAATAGCGTCATGAAAACCGCACCAACTCCACCCAGGCTGGTATTATTTTGTAGAGACAAGTAAGCCAGACATTTCACAGGTCTCTCTGACTCACCAACCTCGGTGGTTGTGGCGAAAACTCAAAGGAACAACGCTGAATATCCTTCCGAGTAAGGAGCAGCGGCCGGAGCGCTTAGGGACCGTCGTAAAATTGCCATCTCTGTATTTTCAGTTTGGACAATCCAAAAAACAACAACAACAACAACACACAAATCATCATGACCAGAAGGCTAAGAGTCTCACAGCATATTGTAATTATAATTATTATTATTTATTATACTACTATTATAATACTTTTACTCTGGCACAGGTATATACCATGTACAATAATCCCATTTTAATATTAAAAAATGTAATCCATATTTTCTTTCCACCATTTTTATTTTATTTTAAAAAAATATCCTACTGAATGTCTTAATTGTATGTCTCACTTTTGTTTTGTACTAAGTCACTGGTATTTCAACCTTTCAATACCAACATACTTCTCCTCTGTTTGTAAGGTCAGTATTGATCTGTCACAACCATTTTAATTCGTAAAAATCGCAGAAAAATTGAGTGTGATATGAGTATTATTTATGAATATTTCTCAATTTTATTTTGAAATACAGTACAGGCCAAAAGTTTGGACACACCTTCTCATTCAATGCGTTTTCTTTATTTTCATGACTATTTACATTGTAGATTCTCACTGAAGGCATCAAAACTATGAATGAACACATGTGGAGTTATGTACTTAACAAAAAAAGGTGAAATAACTGAAAACATGTTTTATATTCTAGTTTCTTCAAAATAGCCACCCTTTGCTCTGATTACTGCTTTGCACACTCTTGGCAATCTCTCGATGAGCTTCAAGAGGTAGTCACCTGAAATGGTTTTCCAACAGTCTTGAAGGAGTTCCCAGAGGTGTTTAGCACTTGTTGGCCCCTTTGCCTTCACTCTGCGGTCCAGCTCACCCCAAACCATCTCCATTGGGTTCAGGTCCGGTGACTGTGGAGGCCAGGTCATCTGCCGCAGCACTCCATCACTCTCCTTCTCGGTCAAATAGCCCTTACACAGCCTGGAGGTGTGTTTGGGGTCACTGTCCTGTTGAAAAAGAAATGATCGTCCAACTAAACGCAAACCGGATGGGATGGCATGTCGCTGCAGGATGCTGTGGTAGCCATGCTGGTTCAGTGTGCCTTCAATTTTGAATAAATCCCCAACAGTGTCACCAGCAAAACACCCCCACACCATCACACCTCCTCCTCCATGCTTCACAGTGGGAACCAAGCATGTGGAATCCATCCGTTCACCTTTTCTGCATCTCACAAAGACACGGCGGTTGGAACCAAAGATCTCAAATTTGGACTCATCAGACCAAAGCACAGATTTCCACTGGTCTAATGTCCATTCCTTGTGTTTCTTGGCCCAAACAAATCTCTTCTGCTTGTTGCCTCTCCTTAGCAGTGGTTTCCTAGCAGCTATTTGACCATGAAGGCCTGATTCGCGCAGTCTCCTCTTAACAGTTGTTCTAGAGATGGGTCTGCTGCTAGAACTCTGTGTGGCATTCATCTGGTCTCTGATCTGAGCTGCTGTTAACTTGCCATTTCTGAGGCTGGTGACTCGGATGAACTTATCCTCAGAAGCAGAGGTGACTCTTGGTCTTCCTTTCCTGGGTCGGTCCTCATGTGTGCCAAGTTTCATGTAGCGCTTTGATGGTTTTTACACTCCGCTTAGGGGACACATTTAAAGTTTTTGCAATTTTTCTGACTGACTGACCTTCATTTCTTAAAGTAATGATGGCCACTCGTTTTTCTTTAGTTAGCTGATTGATTCTTGCCATAATATGAATTTTAACAGTTGTCCAATAGGGCTGTCGGCTGTGTATTAACCTGACTTCTGCACAACACAACTGATGGTCCCAACCCCATTGATAAAGCAAGAAATTCCACTAATTAACCCTGATAAGGCACACCTGTGAAGTGGAAACCATTTCAGGTGACTACCTCTTGAAGCTCATGGAGAGAATGCCAAGAGTGTGCAAAGCAGTAATCAGAGCAAAGGGTGGCTATTTTGAAGAAACTAGAATATAAAACATGTTTTCAGTTATTTCACCTTTTTTTGTTAAGTACATAACTCCACATGTGTTCATTCATAGTTTTGATGCCTTCAGTGAGAATCTACAATGTAAACAGTCATGAAAATAAAGAAAACGCATTGAATGAGAAGGTGTGTCCAAACTTTTGGCCTGTACTGTAGCTTTCAGGAATTTCAACCTTCCAACACCAAAATACTTCTCATCTGCTTTTAAGGTCAGTACTGATCTTTCACAACCATTTCTATTCAGAAAAACATTTACTAATATCCCAGAAAAAATGTGTGTTATATGAGCATTATTTATGATTATTTCTCAGTTTTATTTTGAAATAGCTCTCAGGAATTTCAACCTTTCAACAACAAAATACTTCTCATCTGCTTTTAAGGTCAGTGTTGATTGTTCACAACCATTTCTATTCAGAAAAACATTTACTAATATCCCAGAAAAAATGTGTGTTATATGAGCATTATTTATGATTATTTCTCAGTTTTATTTTGAAATAGCTCTCAGGAATTTCAACCTTTCAACACCAAAATTCTTCTCATCTGCTGTAAAGGTCAGTACTCATCTTTCACAGCCATTTTTATTCAGAAAAACATTTACTAATATCCCAGAAAAAATGTGTGTTATATGAGCATTATTTATGATTATTTCTCAGTTTTATTTTGAAATAGGTCTCAGGAACTTCAACCTTTCA
This sequence comes from Epinephelus fuscoguttatus, assembly GCF_011397635.1. NCBI lineage: Eukaryota > Metazoa > Chordata > Actinopteri > Perciformes > Serranidae > Epinephelus > Epinephelus fuscoguttatus. The sequence continues at coordinate 44,259,738 of NC_064759.1, read as the reverse complement.
ACAACAAAATACTTCTCATCTGCTTTTAAGGTCAGTACTGATCTTTCACAACCATTTCTATTCAGAAAAACATTTACTAATATCCCAGAAAAAATGTGTGTTATATGAGCATTATTTATGACTATTTCTCAGTTTTATTTTGAAATAGCTCTCAGGAATTTCAACCTTTCAACACCAAAATTCTTCTCATCTGCTTTTAAGGTCAGTGTTGATCGTTCACAACCATTTTTATTCAGAAAAACATTTACTAATATCCCAGAAAAACTGAGTGTTATATGCGTATTATTTCTGAATATTTCTCAGTTTTATTTTGAAATAGGTCTCAGGAATTTCAACCTTTCAACACCAAAATACTTCTCATCTGCTTTTAAGGTCAGTACTGATCTTTCACAACCATTTCTATTAAGAAAAACATTTACTAATATCCCAGAAAAAAATGATTGTTCTGTGAGCATTATTTATGATTATTTCTCAGTTTTATTTTGAAATAGGTCTCAGGAATTTCAACCTTTCAACAACAAAATACTTCTCATCTGCTGTAAAGGTCAGTACTCATCTTTCACAGCCATTTCTATTCAGAAAAACATTTACTAATATCCCAGAAAAAAATGATTGTTCTGTGAGCATTATTTATGATTATTTCTCAGTTTTATTTTGAAATAGCTCTCAGGAATTTCAACCTACAAACATGATCCTACTTGTCACCTGTTTGTAAGCTTGGTTTGGATCTTTTACATCCATTATCTCCCAGGATATCATGTGAAATCATCCCAGAAACAATTAGTATTCATTGAGCATATTTTCTGAATATGTCTTACCTTCGTTTTGAAATACCTCTCTGGAATTTCAACCTACAAACACCATTCAACTTGGCATCTGTTCGTAAGGTTGGTATGGCTCTTTCACAACCATTGTCTCCCAGAAAATCATGTGAAATTATCCCTGAAACAATTGGTATTCATTGAACGTTATTTATGAATATGTCTCGCTTTTAGTTTGAAATAGCTCACAGGAATTTCAACCTACAAACACCATTCAACTTGGCATCTATTTGTAAGGTTGGTATGGATCTTTCACAACCATTGTCTCCCAGAATATCATGTGAAATCATCCCAGAAACAATTAGTATTCATTGAGCATATTTTCTGAATAATTCTTGCCTTTGTTTTGAAATACTTCTCTGGAATTTCAACCTACAAACATGATCCTACTCGTCACCTGTTTGCAAGGTTGGTATGGATCTTTCACAACCATTGTCTCCCAGAAAATCATGTGAAATCATCCCAGAAACAATTAGTATTCATTGAACATAATTTATGAATATTTCTCGCTTTTATTTTCAAAACCTCTCTGGAATTTCAAAAGAGCCAACAGAACCAAACAAAACCAAACGACACCAAACCAAACCAAACCAAACAATGCTGGGGTGCCTGGAGGCACCAGCCATCCAGGAGGGAGAGAGAGAGAGCCATCTTTGAAAGGCCATGTCTTTATAGTTGAGGCCACAGGTGGAGTGGAGCTCCCCGATGAGGTGGGAGGGAGACAGGCAGGGAGAACCTGGGAAGGGAGGAGCACAGTGAGGCCAGCAAAACACAAAATAGCCAAGGGCCATCACAGATTAAAATACATTTTCAATGTCAATTTCAAAACAAAGGCGAGAAATATTCAGAAAATATGCTCAATGAATACTAATTGTTTCTGGGATGATTTCACATGATATCCTGGGAGATAATGGATGTGAAAGATCCATACCAACCTTGCAAACAGGTGACGAGTAGGATCATGTTTGTAGGTTGAAATTCCAGAGAAGTATTTCAAAACAAAGGCAAGAAATATTCAGAAAATATGCTCAATGAATACTAATTGTTTCTGGGATGATTTCACATGATATTCTGGGAGACAATGGTTGTGAAAGATCCATACCAACCTTACAAATAGATGCCAAGTTGAATGGTGTTTGTAGGTTGAAATTCCTGTGAGCTATTTCAAACTAAAAGCGAGACATATTCATAAATAACGTTCAATGAATACTAATTGTTTCAGGGATAATTTCACATGATTTTTTGGGAGACAATGGTTGTGAAAGATCCATACCAACCTTACGAACAGATGCCAAGTTGAATGGTGTTTGTAGGTTGAAATTCCAGAGAGGTATTTCAAAACGAAGGTAAGACATATTCAGAAAATATGCTCAATGAATACTAATTGTTTCAGGGATGATTTCAAATGAGTTTCTGGGAGACAATGGTTGTGAAAGATCCAAACCGAGCTTACAAACAGATGACAAGTAGGATCATGTTTGTAGGTTGAAATTCCTGAGAGCTATTTCAAAATAAAAGCGAGAAATATTCATAAATTATGCTAAATGAATACTTATTGTTTCTGGGATGATTTCACGTGGTCTTCTGGGAGACAATGGTTGTGAATGATCAATACTGAGCTTACAAACAGATGCCAAGTTGAATGGTGTTTGTAGGTTGAAATTCCAGAGAAGTATTTCAAAACAAAGGCGAGAAATATTCAGAAAATATGCTCAATGAATACTAATTGTTTCTGGGATGATTTCACATGATATCCTGGGAGATAATGGATGTGAAAGATCCATACCAACCTTACAAATAGATGACAAGTAGAATCATGTTTGTAGGTTGAAATTCCTGAGAGCTATTTCAAAATAAAACTGAGAAATAATCATAAATAATGCTCACAGAACAATCACTTTTTTTCTGGGATATTAGTAAATGTTTTTCTGAATAGAAATGGCTGTGAAAGATGAGTACTGACCTTTACAGCAGATGAGAAGTATTTTGTTGTTGAAAGGTTGAAATTCCTGAGAGCTATTTCAAAATAAAACTGAGAAATAATCATAAATAATGCTCATATAACACACATTTTTTTCTGGGATATTAGTAAATGTTTTTCTTAATAGAAATGGTTGTGAAAGATCAGTACTGACCTTAAGAGCAAATGAGAAGTATTTTGGTGTTGAAAGGTTGAAGTTCCTGAGAGCTATTTCAAAATAAAACTGAAAATATTCAGAAATAATACGCATATAACACTCAGTTTTTCTGGGATATTAGTAAATGTTTTTCTGAATAGAAATGGTTGTGAACGATCAACACTGACCTTAAAAGCAGATGAGAAGTATTTTGGTGTTGAAAGGTTGAAATTCCTGAGAGCTATTTCAAAATAAAACTGAGAAATAATCATAAATAATGCTCATATTACACTCATTTTTTCTGGGATATTAGTAAATGTTTTTCTGAATAGAAATGGTTGTGAAAGATCAGTACTGACCTTAAAAGCAGATGAGAAGTATTTTGGTGTTGAAAGGTTGAAGTTCCTGAGAGCTATTTCAAAATAAAACTGAGAAATAATCATAAATAATGCTCATATAACACACATTTTTTCTGGGATATTAGTAAATGTTTTTCTGAATAGAAATGGTTGTGAAAGATCAGTACTGACCTTAAAAGCAGATGAGAAGTATTTTGGTGTTGGAAGGTTGAAATTCCTGAAAGCTATTTCAAAATAAAATTGAGAAATATTCATAAATAATACTCATATAACACTCAATTTTTCTGCGATTTTTACGAATTAAAATGGTTGTGACAGATCAATACTGACCTTACAAACAGAGGAGAAGTATGTTGGTATTGAAAGGTTGAAATACCAGTGACTTAGTACAAAACAAAAGTGAGACATACAATTAAGACATTCAGTAGGATATTTTTTTTAAAATAAAATAAAAATGGTGGAAAGAAAATATGGATTACATTTTTTAATATTAAAATGGGATTACTGTACATGGTATATACCTGTGCCAGAGTAAAAGTATTATAATAGTAGTATAATAAATAATAATAATTATAATTACAATTATAATATGCTGTGAGACTCTTAGCCTTCTGGTCATGACGATTTGTGTGTTGTTGTTGTTGTTGTTGTTGGTTTTTTTTGGATTGTCCAAACTGAAAATACAGAGATTGCAATTTTACGACGGTCCCTAAGCGCTCCGGCCGCTGCTCCGTACTCGGAAGGATATTCAGCGTTGTTCCTTTGAGTTTTCGCCACCTCTTGGCTCCTTCCCTTGGCGCAGGGCATTCGTTTTTCCACGCTGTATATCTTTGTTTCTTTTTCACAAGAATAGGGCTAGTATAGATTTAGATCAGTGTTAAGGAAAGTAAGGGGTTTTGAGGCCCATGGCTTCTGGGAGCGGGGGGGCTCAGGGTGGTATTTGGCAGACAGTGTGTCGGGAAAAGGGGGGGGAATAAGAGAATGGCATCGAGTGAGAGACCTGAAATGTCAGGAGATGAAGGAAATAAAATTAGGAGAACTGGAGCAAATGAAGAGTTTGTGGTGCTGTTTAAAGTTAAGGGGGCTAATCAGGGAGATCCGGGGTTCAAAGCAATAAATCCATTAAAAGTAACCAACGCTTTAGAGAATCAGATAGGCAGGGATTTTCAAGCCAAGATACTATATAATGGAATGCTGAGAGTTTGTTGCAAAAACAAGAAACAATATAATGATGCTCGGGCAGTGGGGAAGTTGGTGGTTAAGGTGGAGAGTTTGGTTCCTAAAGGAAGCCAGCAGGGGCTCAGGGGAGTTTTGTATGGAGTGTTTGCTGGCTTGTCGGAGAAGGAAATCTTAGAAAATGTTAAGGGCGGCCAGGTAACTGAGGTACTGAGATTTAGGCGCAGGGAGGGAGCCGATGGGGATCCACCGGTCCTATTAACATTCACGGACAGTGTGCTGCCGCAGAGAGTGTTTTTAGGAAGTATGGCATATCAGGTAAGGGAGTACATCAGACCCCCCCTGCGCTGTTACAATTGCCAGCGATTTGGACATGTGGCCGGGTCTTGTCGGGGTAAAAGAAAGTGTGCAAAATGTGGTGGAGATCATGTAATCCAAAACTGTGAGACAGAGGCTCCGAAGTGCCCTAATTGTGGTGGGGATCATGCAGCAGCGTTTCGTGGTTGTATGCACTCAGTCCAGGCTAGGCGAGTGCAGGCTGTGAGGGAGAAGGATAAGGTGTCCTATGCAGAGGCAGTTCAAAGAGTGGCTAGAGAACGCACAATTTCCACTGCTAGGGAAGGAGCAGTGACGGGGAGCCAGCCAAATGTGCCAAAACTGTTGCCGGTGTTTCCATCTGACATGTTGATTTTTAATAAGGAATCATTTTTGGCTTTTGTTTCTGATGTGTTGGTGGGAGCTCAAAGAGCAGTTAACAGGTCAGACATCATCAGGCTAGTGGTGGGGGCTGCCGAAAGGTTCCTTGGAATAAAGCAGCTGCCAGAAAAGTTGCATCAATACATGATAGAGAATCAGGGCATGGACATGTCACAGTTGATGAGGACCAGCAGTTTGGAGGATGTAAGCGATGATGATGAGGTTCCTTAACAATTGAATGTGGTATATTCTTCAGTGGAGCGCCCGGAGTCTGATTGTAAATGGCCAGGAGTTAAAGAGATTTGTTAATGAATTTAAAGAGGCGCCAGAACTGATATGTATTCAAGAAACATGGCTAAAGCCCTGTCTGGATTTTGTAATCTCAGGATATGAGTGCTTGAGGCTAGATAGGTCTGATAGGTCAGGTGGGGGTTGTGCAACTTTTGTTAAGAACGGATTGCAATATAGAAAAGTTGATGTTAACTCCTGTAGTGAGTGTCTGGCTGTGGAGGTTTGGAGCAGTCATAAATCTATAACTGTGCTAAATTATTATAATCCCTGTAAACCTTTGGTACTGTCAGATGTTATAATGGAGAAGGTAAGGTGTCCTGTTATATGGGTGGGAGATTTTAATGCACATAATCCTTTATGGGGCAGTGACCACAGGGATAGTAATGGTGTGATAATAGAAGATTTTTTAGATAAGTATGATCTGGTAGTGATAAATGATGAAAGGCCAACTAGGTATGATATTCTGAGAAATGCATGTAGCCATATAGATTTATCAATTGCTTCTTCAAACTTAGCTAGAATTGGTGAATGGGATGTAATGGACAAACACAATCTGGGTAGCGATCATTATCCAATTATCTGCAGGTTTGGTAGGGATTTGAGGAGAGAAGTGGAAGAGAAAGTTCCTAAATATAATTTTTCTAAAGCTAAATGGGATAAATTCCAGGAGAGTGCCCAAAGCTTAATTGGAGAGGTTGATAGTGAGGATTCTGTGGACAATTGGAATGCTGCCATTAGCTTCATGTTACATGAGGCTGCTCGGTGTTCCATTCCTGTGAAACAGGCACCTAGGCCTCGTATGCTGGTTCCATGGTGGAATAAAGAGTGTGACGAAGCTGTAAGGAATAGGAATGTAGCATATAGAAGATTAAAAAAGTATCCAATATTGTTTAATGCAACAGAGTATAAAAGACTAAGGGCAGTGGCAAGAAGAGTTATTAAAGAGGCGAAGAGATGTAGTTGGAGGAAATTTTGTGGTACGCTAGGTCCTGAGACTTCAGTAAGGCAGCTGTGGTCAGCTGTACGTAAAATGTCAGGGGTATATAAAAGCAGATCAATACCTGTGTTACGGAAAGGAGAGACTGTAGCAGTTTCTAATAAAGAAAAAGCAGACATGTTTGTTGAAATTTTTCAAGCAGTGCACAGTTCAGGGAGCCTGGGAGTTGAGAGATGTAGGAAGAGGACAGAGGTGATGACAGTTAACCAGTGGAAATTGGAGGGGAGTTTAGATAATGATAATCCCATTAATCAATTTTTTACTATTAAAGAGTTGAAAGAAGCAATTATGTCTGGGGCAAATACTACCCCAGGGAGAGATAGGTTGTCATACGAGTTATTTAAACATCTGGATGACATGGTACTCGAGGACATTTTGGCTTTGTTTAATACTGTGTGGGCAGGGGGTTGCTTGCCAAAGGAATGGAAACATGCGGTTGTGGTCCCAATCATGAAGCCAGGCAAAGAGGCATCTGACCCTAGCTCATATCGCCCTATAGCACTCACAGCAGTGCTATGTAAAATTATGGAGAGAATTGTTACTAATAGATTAGTGTATTTTTTTAGAGACCAAAGGACTCTTTGTTGGTTTCCAGAATGGCTTCCGAAATGGGAGGTCCACAATGGAGTCAGTTGCAGTCTTAGATCAGGACATTAAAAGGGCATTTATCAATAAGGAGAGTGTAGTCAGTGTATTTTTGGATATTGAGAAGGCGTATGACTCTTTGTGGAAGGAGGGTTTAATGATTAAAATGTTTGACTTAGGAGTGAGGGGGCGGATGTTTAATTGGATAAAGGATTTTTTAATGAACAGAACTATACAAGTTATGGTGGGTGGTGTTAGCTCAAAGAGTGTAGAAATAGAGAATGGAACCCCACAGGGAAGTGTTATTAGTCCAGTTTTGTTTAATATAATGATTAATGATATTTTCGACAAAGTTGAGGGAGCCTTCGGGTTGTCTTTGTTTGCCGATGATGGGACTATCTGGAAAAGAGGGCAAAATGTTGAGTTTGTTCTAAAGCAGATTCAAAGAGCATTAGAGTCAGTAGAGGAATGGGGGAACACATGGGGCTTCAAAATATCTGCCTCTAAGTCTAAATATATGGTATTTGGATTTAAAAGGATGCTGCCTAATATTGGATTGTATTTGTATGGGTCTCCACTGGAGAAGGTAAAAGTGTTCAAATTTCTGGGCGTTTGGTTTGAAGAGCGAATGACTTGGGCTGTGCATGTCAGTAAAATTTTGGTAAAATGTGAAAAAGATTTGAATGTTATTAGAAGTCTGGCTGGCTGTGAGTGGGGGGCTGACAGGGAGACAATGTTTCTAATTTACCAGGCCATGATTAGATCTTCTCTTGACTATGGGCGCTTTGTATATGGGTCTGCGTCTAAATCTGTTCTGGCAAGGCTAGATGTGCTGCAGGCCAGGGCTTTGAGGCTTTGCTGTGGGGCCTTCAGAACTTCCCCAGTCCCTGCCCTGCTTATTGAAACGGGAAAAATGCCCTTATGGTTAAGGCGCATTAAGCTAGGGTTACAGTACTGGGTAAAACTAAGAGGGTGTCATCAAACTTTTCCAGCAAGGTGCCTGTTACAAGAGTCGGACGGAGGCAATAAGTATAAAACATTCTTTGCAAATATAAATCAGTGGGCTGGGAGGCTGGGTTTGGAACAGGTTAGTGTAGCGGAACATACAAGCTATCTACCTATGCCATATTGGGTGCTGCCCGAGCTGAATATTGAACTGGTCTTTCTACAGGAAGAAGATAAGAACCTGGTAACCCCAAAAATAGCAGAACATCTAAATTCAATTAGAGACAATACTTTGACTATTTTTACAGATGGATCTAGAGATCCAGTTAGTGGGAGAGCTGGGTTTGGGATGTATGTGGAGCAGCTTGGGGTGAAGACTGCCCGGCGCATCTCTAATGGGAGCTCTGTTTTCACATCTGAGCTAATGGCAATCTTATGGGCTTTAAGGTGGATTGAGGAAACCAGACCTAGAGAGGTTATAATCTGTTCTGACTCTGCAGCTGCTATGGAAGCCTTAAGAAGGGGGAAATCTAAGGCTTGACCTGATATTATTATTGACATTCTAACTGTGTTTTATAGAATTGGATTTAGATCTAACATCACCTTTTGCTGGGTGCCGGGTCACGCAGGGGTTGGGGGGAATGAGCAGGTGGATCAGATTGCAAAACAGAGTTTGAGTATAGAGGTAGATGTTCATATACCCTGGGGGAGAGCGGAGCTGAGAGAAATAATTAAAGAGGGCTTAATGAAAGAGTGGCAGAGAGGGTGGGAAAAGGAAAGCAGGGGTAGACACTATTTCTCTTTACAGTCTCAAGTTAAAAAAAGATGTACCTGCACTTTTCAGTCTCGTAGGAATTCAGTTAAACTGTGTAGATTAAGACTGGGTCACTGTGGGCTTAATCACTTTTTGTTTATTGTAGGAAAACATGAGTCTGGTTTATGTGAGTGTGGGGGCCCTGAGACAGTAAAACATGTTTTTCTGGAGTGTAGAAAGTATAGGACAGAAAGACAAACATTGTTTGATAGACTGTTAGGACTTGGAGTTCAGGCTTTTTCTGTTTTTTCTTTGTTTGGACACTGTGAGAACCATAAACTGATCTCCAAAGCAATTTTGCAATTCCTGCGCAACACAGGACTATATGTAAAAATCTAGTTCATCATCGGACCTATGGAGGGCAGTAATACGCTAAACAGTGTCAAAACTGCCGGAATATTACAAGAAGAAGAAGAAGAAGAAGAAGAAGAAGAAGAAGAAGAAGAAGAAGAAGGAGAAGAGTTTTCGCCACAACCACTGAGGTTGGTGAGTCAGAGAGACCTGTGAAATGTCTGGCTTACTTGTCTCTACAAAATAATACCAACCTGGATGAAATTGGTGCAGTTTTCATGACGCTATTGAGGTTAGAAACAGAAAAAAACAAGTGAATGTCGAATATAAAACCAATTTCACCGTGCCTGTATATATCACATTTTTCACGTCACTATATCACCGTTTAGACTAATCTGATGTTTGTAAAGTCTATAAACACAATGACTGAACAAACATTAGTATTTTCTCTGTGTGTAATTAATAACATGGTTATCGTAGATTGGCTGGGCTAACCGTTAGCTGTTAGATAAATTTTATATTTAAATTTTATACTTAAAAATATTTCTCTCCCTATTCACTGCCATTCATATTTTTTCCGATCTAAGGTACCATGAGCTCTACCGGAAGGGGCGTGACTTTGACACTCTATAGCCTCCGCCTCAGGAGCCTGAGTAGAATAAGAGCAGAGGAGAACATGAGAAAAACTGCAAGAACAGAGCCAATAGTAACTGAATAGTTTCTTAAAGAAATAACATCAGTTTTGGTAATATACTTATATAATTTAGTCATCATGCTCTTTTTTATATGCTCTATGTAATTCCCTCCAAAGTGCAACTTTCTACTGCAGATATGATTTTTTCATACAATAGAAATAACTGTATCCCCCATGCAACAGCATCAGTAAGGCTAAACAACATCAACAAAATGCTACTTTATTAAAATCAAAGAATAGCCTACATTTAAAAAGTGCACTCAAAAAAGTCACTCATCAGGGGGGCAGACTACATTCAGCCAGTTTCTCCTTCTATCTCTTCTGCATGTTACGTACTGCATGTTACAATCATACTTTACCTCACTTCTCACACTCACACACACACACACACACACACACACACACAGAGTCAAATCTACTGCCAGCTCACACAAAATAATAGCCTGAGTGTCAGACTGAAGCTCCCAGAATCTTCAGTCTGACATGGCTTCCATTGAAGGCGATTTACAAGGGGGAGGGAATTTGATTTTTCCCTAACCAATCAGTAGAGATCAATGACTCACCCAGAATCTGACGTCATTAGTATCCATGCCTCGGGGGTGCCGAAAACAAGTGAGCATTGAACGTTTAAAATGTCTCCGTCGTCGTGCACGCCCATCTGCATCGCCGTTAAATCCAGTGTAGCAGCTTCCTTAATTTGGTCCTCCATTAACACGAGTAGTGGCGAAATACCACGATAACATCGTTAATGTGGTCTGTAGGATCTGTAGCGGTCGCCATTGTTGCTATCCTCACCAGTTACCCACCGGCGTACAGTTTGACATCAGCGTGGCGCTGATTGGCTAATCGCTAGACCCCCGGCGTTCACTGGTCCGTCCATCGTTTGGATGAGATAAATCGCAAATTCACTGAAGTATGCCAGACCAGAGATGCAAGCCTCCTTAGTTGAGTGGGCGGGGTCTATGGTCTGGAACCAGGCTAACAAAATAAATAAGTTCACATGCAACATACCATTTAATGCGGCCACTGGTCTCCTTTTCTCTCCTTTTTGCTGCCTCTAGATTGTTGTCATTGATGCTGCTGCGTCTGGTCGTGCTTCCTGATAACGTCTGTAAGTCATACGACGTCTTCTCTGGTGATGCGTTTACTGACTACCGTAATAACTGGTGTTTGAGTCTGCGCGCATTTTCCCCCCATTCAGTGTCAAAATCGGGGACATTCTCGGGGACAGCTTTTACCAGGGACAGGTCACCCAAATCGGGGGCTGTCCCCGGAAATCGGGGGCATCTGGTCACCGTACTCTTTGTAGTGTAACACACATATTTTTGGCCCATGGGCGACGGCTTGCCTGCCCCGCCGCACGTAACCCCGGTTCTCTGCTCACCGAGTATGCTGTCATTCAGTTACAAAAAGTCATTTTTCTCAGTGATAATGTAGTTGTTAAGTTGTTTTAATATACGTGAAATGTTTGCATCAACATTTTTGTAAGATGACCGGACGGTGTCATCTCCTGTAGCCGTAGAGTCTGCAGCTGGTAACGTTACAGCTGCAGGTTAACGTTAGTGATCGTATTATCTGGTGACTTTTCGCTGAATAAGTTCTGTCGGTTGTTCTGGTACAGGTTATTTGGTTGAATATCAACTTATAACCCAAAGAGTGAAATGTTTAAATGTTTAAAAAATAAAAAATAAAAGAAAATAATGTTGTTATCTCTGTTCCATTTCAGGGCCACCAGACAAAACACAAGCACTGATTCATTTCAGGGCCACCAATGAAGACAAGTTTACAAAAAGCAAGCAGGCTCCAAAAAAAACTATCGGAGTGAGTAATTTGTAACTTGTGAACTGTTCATATTCACAACATAATCCTCGGTCATAACGGCAATTGTTCCCCTAGTGATCGAGCATTCTGTTTCAATATGAAATCAGCACAGCTGCAGATGGCAGCAGATTAGTGTTTGGTAACTGTACATTTGTTTTGGAGCTGCCCCTATACTGTCACTTTTTGGAAAGATTTTGTCGAGTATATTCGTTGCAACATTTATGTTCTATTTTCACGACTGTACAAAGATCTGCTGTTTGGATTTTATGATGTCAGCATTTCAGAACAAAAACCATTCTATATCATTAATCTATTTATTATCTTAGCATAATTCCATATTCATAAGAGAAAATTTTGTAACAGAAACCCTTGTTCAAAATTTTTATGAATGAAATGCAGCAGTACTTAGAAACCATTCAGCATTCCACAAACTCCAAAGCTATAAAGACTCTGAAAATATGTAAACAATTTAATTGTTTGAGCTGCTGAACTTTTTTATTTATTTATTTGTTTATTTTATTTCTTTTTCTTTTCTCTTAACCCTGGCATATTTGTTCTGTTCATGTCTGTCACTGCTTGTTTTGTACAAGAATTGAAATAAAGTGTTGGGGAAAAAAAACTTGTCACGTCTTTTTATCGACAACTGCTGATACATATATTTCTTCTTCTTTGAACTGACAGACTGGGCGGCGTTTTGGCATATTGCTGCCCCCGACAGTCTTAAGACATATTTGCCTTTGAGGGGTGTCCCATTTTAAAGTCACAAGATAGCCCTTAACACTTGGTTTTGAGGGCTAGTGAGATTGAGGGTTGAGCTTGAGAATTAAGATTGAGGGTTAAAATAGGAATTGGGATTGGGCCTTTATCTTCGAAATGCTAGGCTGATGCAACAACCACATCTCTCTATCCCATGATCTGAGCTGTGTGTGTCAGTGCTGGCAGTTGAGATAACAGATATGATACTAGAGGAAATAGATCTAAAGTTTGACGCCATCAAGTACTACACAGACAGTAAAGTCGTACAAGAACTCATTCTCAATATTGTGTGTATCATCATGCTCAGCTACTCCGCTGCTTTTAATATTATGAAAAAAAAATGCAGAGCTTTGTGCAATTAAAGTTTCCATTTGGAAATCTGATCTTGACAAAGCTGTCCTTTGAGAGCTATGTTAGCTCATGGTTAATTCCAACTTGTTCTCATCCCGAGTCATCACATCATGCTGCTTTTTCAGTGGCATTTCACATCTACGTATTATGTGCTAGATATCCTCTTGCGTCTGCTGTTGCCATTCCAGGATGCTGCAATACCAGGATGTCAAAAACAGCTCATAGTTAGGTTTAGATAGAAACATCATGGTTTGGTTCTACATTCATAGGGAAAGCGAACATTGGGCTCTCAGGTGGAAGACCAGGGTTTGTTGGACCCATCCGCTGCCCTTCCTGCCTGCCCTACAGGGACTTTCGGACACCTTATATTACATTATATTATATGTCACTGGCAGCATTTCAACCTGACGACATCCTGCAGCATATCATACCACCGCTACAGGTGCCATACAGCCTCGTTATTAACTGACGCTGCCATACTGCTGTGACAAGTGCTGTCCAGCTGACCGGCGGCATATCAAAACACAGCAAAGGTTACGAGTCTTGGCGTAATCTTTTGATCCAGATCTAAATTTCAAGTCCCACTTTAAGAACGACAAAAACATAATTTTTCCACCTCAGAAACATAGCTACAGTATGACCATTTCTAAAGGAAAAAAAGATGCTGAGAAATTGATTTGTGCCTTTATTTCAAGCCGACTTGTCTACTGTAACACACTTTTTACTGGCCTCCCAAAACGCACAGCTGAGAGACCTCAGCTCATTCAAAACTCTGCAGCTTGGCTATTAACCAGAACCAAGAGGAGAAAGCGCATCAGGCCAGTCCCAGCTGCTCTGCACTGGCTTCCTATTACATTTAGAATTGATGTTAAGGTCCTCCTTGTATACTACGCCCTACTTGGGCTGAGACTGAGCTACATTGCTAACTCCTTTGTTAGCTATTTGCCTGCCATAACACTGCGATCATCTGCTGTTGGTTTATTGGAGATCAGAGATCGGGGATGCAGTCTTTGTCAATTACACCGGAAAGCTATAGAATGTACTACCTATAGATATAGGGAAGCTAACGCCCTAAATATTTTCAAGACAGCTAAAAACATGTCTGTTCACTTTAGCCTTTAACTAGCTCTGATTTTCCTGATACAAGTCTGAAACTCTTTCTTTTCACACTTAAAAATCTTACTTGATTTTATGATTTATAGTTTTACAACTTTATGATTATGAATCAGTTAATCCATGTTTTAAACTGTTTTAAATGTCCTTTTATCTTGAATTGCCTTGCCTGTTTTATGTCTATTATGTCTGTTTTCACGTGAAGCATTCTTATTGTAATGCACTTTGTGCTGCATTTGTTGGTGCTATATGAGCTATATTATTATTATTATTATTATTATTTTTCTGTCCAGTTGCATTACAAACTGACAAAGTGGCGGTAATTGACAACTTTGGAATGAGAAAGGGCTGTTAAGTCTCACTGCAGGTAAGTTTAGTTTGTTAGCAGGCTGTCTCTTCTGTGTGTGTGTGTGTGTGTGTGTGTGTGTGTGTGGGGGGGGGGGGGTCATGTTTCTTACCAGCACTCTGCCTGGGTTGCTCACGGAAAGTATATATGTGTTGCCATATACTTTAACAGTCACCACTTTAGTGTATGACACTCTTTTGTTGTCACGGTTGTTATTCTCAAGGTTTACCTGCAATTCAGCAAAAGAGTAGTAGAGAGGACAAGTAGTAAGCACGAGGGAGAATAAGACAGCAGACAGGGGGCTCATATATATTTATAGCACATGCACAAAACAATGCCCAAAAGAGGCGAAACCCTTGATCAAACAAACTCAAACTCCTTGTTGATTTCAATAGACAATGTATTCTGTAACTCTTAAATGGCTGCACACTGGGCATGTGGTGACTTCCTGAACTTCATGGTCTGCTCATATACTTTTTAGTGTTCTTCTCTCTTCTGCTCACCTCAAAGTGCTTCAGACCTGTAGTATCTCCACACACACTGGCTAGTCTGTAGACACAGTTGCCCTGGAAGTCAAAATTGCGTCCATCGAAGGAGCGGAAGTGTGGATCTCCATATGCAGTGCAAGTCTTAAAGCTGACTGGGTAACAGTCTTGGACTCCGTCCACAACGCTGCATTGCTCTCCAGTTTGACACCCGGTTAGCTCACATTGCACATTTTGTGTCGCTGCATCACACACACACTTCTCTGTACACAGTAAGTTGGACCAGAACGTCTCACCTGGCAGGTAATACCGACCATTATGGTTACAGCCACAGCCCTTCTCCTTGATAACACACCTGACAAAAATTAAAATTAAGTAAGGGAAATTATAATTTATCCCATGCTGTTAGTCCTGAAGATGTTTTATGACCTCTGCATCTCCTTTTGCATAGCCTCATGAAGGAGTGTGCCATTATGAGATACTGCGTTCCACAGCTAAAAATTTTAAACAAACTGTTATCCCTGATATCAGCATTTCACAAGGTGGGCATTTATTAAATGAGTAATATTTTCTTTGAATGATTGGGTAAAAATGTTGTACTAACTCTTGTCCACTGTTCACATATCCTGGATCACAGAAGCAGCCTTCCACACAGACCTTAGGGCACACCTCTGGCTTAGGACCACAGCTGTCTGGACAGGCCGAGCCACACACCTTGTAGTGGCTGTGAGCTGGACATGCAAAAGCTGGGGGCACAACAGGAGTGGGGAAGAGGTTAGAAGACAGGCAGGCACAGAGAAGAGGAGATTTTATATTGACACTCAGAGTCTGGAAGAAATGTCTGCTGTACATGGAACATGATAAGTGTGAGGCTGACCCCACAAAATGGCCTCTCAAACAAAGCAAAGCCAAACATGCCTGTTATTTGCCTATTTTTGCGAGTTTTTTTTCCTTTTCTCTATTTCTCCTGTGATGATGAGAATGAGGATGTAATCAAAACTGATAGACAATCTGCTTCGATCCACTTGGTATTAGATATGGATATATGTAAAACCAGACCAGAGACCAGCAGCAATACAATGGGACCCCTAATATCATTATTTTATTATACTGATTAAACAAAATAGAATATGGAGGCACCTTGACTCAGGTTCTGCATCAGCTGAAAGTCCCTGTGAAGATCTTTAGTCAATAAAATTGTCACTATGCTTATAAATATTACAAATAAAAAGAGTCATGTATCATCAGAAACCTATTTGTCATCATTTCAAACTGACACAGCGGCAACAAGGATACAAGGATGATGTGAGTGAAGAAATCGAGCTGCACCTTTGGTCTCTTTGGTGATGGGTTGGGACTTTGACACTACACCCCTACCAATATATCTTTAAATAAAAAAACTTGTGCTAGCACTGTCAACCTTAGAATACACATACACTGTAAACCCCAATTTGCTCACTTAACCTTAATGTTTTTTGGAAACAGCTTGCACTCAAAATTTTTAGTTTAGTACAGTACAGTAAGATAACAAAAAAGTGAGTACACCAGACACAATATAATAGTGTCACCTGATCCTTGACAGGAATATTTTATGAATTTTTATGTCAGTTTAACATAACTTTTTTTTGTTATTTGAGCATTTCATTCTGTGATATGAACAAAAAAACAATGAATACACATTTTACAATTGTTTTTTAAATATAATGGAACATTAAAAATATATTGTGGTTAAGCTTAGGTTTCTTCATAGCTAGAATAAAGCAAAAAGGTGAACTCTGACCTGGAAGTGCTCGTTATATCACCTCAGCACAACTTCATGTTAAACATGCTAATATCCAGACAGGCGGTCATTAAATGAGTATACAACTTAGCTCATGGTGGAAAATATCTTTTACCACAACAATAACTATAACCCATTAGAACCATTGTGATATACATAAACATTAATCACCGCGTAATGGGTAACATGAGTGATTTACAACACATTTAAACACAGGGTTTCTTCAGCTTGTGGCCTTAAACACACTGACTAATGGCATGCTGGGAAACTCTACCCATTTAGCCCCAACACGCCACAATGTGCACAATGAATGTGTTGTTTATTGGCCTTGAGCTTATAAAGTGAAATCTGCTTTATACATTTTCATCAAATGAACTCAAAATTCAAAAATTGTTGACTTAACAAAAACAAAAAAAAGCTCACAAGACATGAGTTTTTGTGTCAAGTGAACATAAAGTTTTTAATGACATTTTGACAATCCAGGGCATTTGTATAGACTTTACGTTAAAATTTCCTGTCATGGATGGATTGGGGTATAGTGTACTTACATTCACATCATTAACCAGCCTAAAGCTTAAACCAGCTTTAAATCTGCTTTAAGGACATTGAGGATAAAATGTCAGAGCCAGGGCTTATCTGAAAATACTGCACACTGTGGCAAATTTACTCAAGTGAGTGCCTTTATGCCTGTTTGTAGTAATTCAGTCTATAAGGTTGTACTATATGTAACTCACAGCAGTTGGTCAGATGTCTCCATGGCAACACTGATGCTCCAGCTTCCTGGCATTCTGCCAGGTAGCTGCTCAGGGCATCACACAATACTTCTTGCCGTCCTTCATTGATGCAGACATCATACAAACAGTGTGACACAAACTCTGCTGCTGGCACGCTAGCATGACAACCAGAGAAAGGCCCCTTCTTATCGCTCAGAATCCCACAGTACCCTGGACCAGTGTACCTGATGAGGAACAAAGAAAAAAAGTACATACTGTATGATAATGGGGAATCAATTTAGTTTTTCACAGCCATGCCAGTGGCAATGGCATTGTTGGTCTACCACTTTGCTTTGGTTTACCACTTAGACCACTTTGGTCTACCACTTACAGAATGAAATATGGTAAATGGATTGCATGTACATAGCGCTTTTCTACTCTTAGAAACCATTACAGGCACCATTCACCCCATTCTCACACACACAGGTAGCTGTGAATACCATACATGGTGCCATCTGCCCATCAGATAATCACAGGCGGTTAAGTATCTTGCCCAACATGTAGACTGCCGGGCCCGGAGATCAAACCACCGACCTTTTGACTGGTAGACGACTGCTCTAACTCCTGAGCCACAGCCACCTTAACAACTATTCGATGGATTGCCATGAAATTTTATACAGACACTTGTGATTCCCACAGGATGAATGCTACTGACATTGGTAATCCCCTGACTTTCTATCTGATGCTATTAACAGGTTACATTTTGGGATCAGAGTAGAATATATATCATCAACTAAGAATTTCATTTAGTCTAGTTTTTTGGTTTATGTCCAAATAGCTTTAAACTACTGACATTCCCATCAGCCTCAGCTGTACTTTAGGTTCACTGCTAATTAGAAAATGTTTAATGGAAGAACCAGATTTTTTTTGGTCAAATATCCACATATACCTCTACATCATATACTCCCTTAAAAAACTGTTCAAGTTTTATAATGGGTTAAACATAACAGTGCAAGTAGCAATAAACAGGCCCTTGCACATCTGCACACATCTGTGAGGGTCCAAAGGAGAGTGGGATGTCGTATGCTGTAAAGCTCTCTGATGGAAATTGTGATTTGCCATATTGGGCTTTATAAATAAACTTGAATTGAATTGAATCTGGGGTACTGCAGCCATGTCTGCGGCAGGACACCGCCTGACATACTGCATACTTCCCCCATCCCCCTGACACTGCACGCACAACATATGTGACATAATTGTCTGTGTGGAGTGTGTGATGCTGGAAATGATGTTTTGCATATTTTGTAAAACGTCTTCTTTTACTGAGGTGGTGCAAGAAACTGAGATGCAATTGCTAGACAGAACAATAATCTGTTTGGGGACCAATAGCAAAGAAAACAAAAATGCATAGTTTCTGCACTAAGCTGGTTTAAATCTTATTTATCTGATCGTTTTCAGTTTGTTCACGTTCATAATGAATCATCCTTACGTACTAAAGTTTGTTTTGGAGTTCCGCAAGGTTCTGTGCTCGGACCAATCCTATTTACTCTATATATGCTTCCTTTAGGTTACATCATTAGAAATCACTGTAAATTTCCATTGTTAATTAATTACAACTAATTTCCTGATGTTAAATTCAAACCAAACTGAAGTTATTGTTCTTGGCCCCAAACAACTTAGAGAGACTCTTTATCTGATGACATAGGTTCTCTAGATGGCATTGCTCTGGCCTCTATCGCTACCGTAAGAAACCTCGGAGTAATATTTGATCAAAATCTGTCTTTTAATTCTCATTTAAAACAAGCCTCACGGACTGCATTTTTTCATCTACGTAATATTGCGAAAATTAGGCCTATCCTGACCCGAAAAGATGCAGACAAATTGGTCCACGCTTTTGTTACCTCCAGGCTGGATTACTGTAACTCCCTATTATCAGGTAGCTCTAGTAAGTCTTTAAAAACTCTCCAGCTAATTCAGAATGCAGTGACATGTGTACTGACAGGAACTAAGAAACGCGATCATATTTCTCCTGTTTTAGCTTCTCTGCACTGGCTCCCTGTAAAATCCAGAACTGAATTTAAAACCCTACTGTTAACTTATAAAGCTCTAAATGGTCAGGCTCCGTCATATCTTAGAGAGCTCATAGTGCCTTATTATCCCACCAGAACACTGCGCTCTGAGAACGCAGGGTTACTCGTGGTACCTAAAGTCTCCAAAAGTAGATCAGGAGCCAGAGCCTTCAGCTATCAGGCTCCTCTCCTGTGGAATCATCTTCCTGTTGCGGTCCGGGAGGCAGACACTGTCTCCACATTTAAGACTAGACTTAAGACTTTCCTCTAGTTAGGGCTGGCTCAGGCTTGCCCTGTACCAGCCCCTAGTTAGGCTGACTTAGGCCTAGTCTGCTGGGAGACCTCCTATAATACCTTCTCTCCTTTCCTCTTTCTCTCTCTTATGTCCTGTTACTGCATCTTGCTAACTCGGCCGTACTGCATGTCACTAACTCGGCTTCTACTCCAGAGCCTTTGTGCTCCACTGTCTCGCAGGTTAACTCATATCGCAGTGGTGCCTGGATAGTGTGACGTGTGGTTGTGCTGCTGCCATGGTCCTGCCAGATGCCTCCTGCTGCTGTTATCATTAGTCATACTTCTACTATTATTATACACATATGATTATTGTCACATATGTATACTACCAGTTATTAATATATACTTTCAACATATTGTACCACAATAGCCAGAATCATAATTATAATATTATAGCTGCTGCGCAGCGATGGGTCGGCTCTGGGCATTTTTAGGCAATTCTGAGCAACAAGCAGAAGAATTGGAAGACATTTAGGAATTTAGCAACACAATCTGCATTTTGCATCAGCTGAGGCTTGAACTCCCAACCTCGGAGACTAAGGTTCTATCAATTTCTATCTCACTAGCTAATTAGTCAGTGACAATTCATGTGTAGCTTCACAAATTGACTAAGCCAGACTTGCAGGTTTAGCAGTCGTCCATGCATGGAAAAGCAGATTTCAAACCACTGTAAAAAATTCAGTTATCGAAACAAAAATCTGAAAATACACATATTGCATCTAGACAGCATGGAGATGTTGATAATTTGTTTATTTATTGTTATTTTGTTTGTAACAATGATTGATTTGCTCCATAAATGAAAAACTGATATTTCAAATTGCCATTTTTACATTGACTCCAATTGTTCACATTAGAGCAAAATTCAAAATGCTGTCAAAAATTCAGTTTTTGAGATAAAATTCTGAAATTTGCCACACATCATCTACCATGACTCTAGAATTTTGTCATTTTTTTCATTGAACATTGAAGATTTATTTAGCAAGAATTTGCATGTATATGTTTACAGTACTGTTTACAATGAAACATTTCGATGCACTGTAGGCTCAATTTTTGATAACTCAAAAATCTGAGAAATTTAGTTTTTGTAAGACAGTCTGAAGATGCTCTGTAGCAAGTTTCGTGTCAATTGAGCAAAAATTGTGGGAGGAGATTGGTTTAAGAAGTTTTACAGTTTTTGAAAAAAACAGAGTGATGAACTTCATAATTTTTAATAGGTTTAAAAGTACAAAAGTTTCTTCAGTATTGGGGCTACAGGTTGATGAAAGTTGTGAAGTTGTAGCACATGTGGTTGATTTGTTATGAATTTTCAAAGTTTTTAACTTTAGATGCTTGCTGTAGCGCCACCATCAGGACTATTGGCTCGAGTTTACAGCTGAGGATATCTGGCATGAGACTGGACCTTTGTGCAAAGTTTGGTGAGTTTTCACCCATGGGAAGTATGATTTCCTCAGAAGAAGAAAGAAGAAAGAAGAAGAATACCTAGGATTACAATCGTGTCCTAGCAGCTTAGCTGCCCGGACCCTAATTATTACTTTCATTAATATTCAATCAATCAATCAATTTTATTTATAAAGCCCAATATCACAAATCACAATTTGCCTCACAGGGCTTTACAACATACAACATCCCTCTGTCCTTTGGACCCTCACAGCGGATAAGGAAAAACTCCCCAAAAAAACCCTTTAACGGGAAATTTTTTTTTAGAAACCTCAGGAAGAGCAACTGAGGAGGGATCCCTCTTCCAGGATGGACAGACGTGCAATAGATGTCGTACAGAACAGATCGGCATAATAAATTAACAGTAATCCGTATGACACAATGAGACAGAGATAGAGAGAGAGAGAGAGAGAGAGAGAGAGAGAGAGAGAGAGAGAGATGCAGGACAGACGGTAATGACAGTAGCTTACAACAACATTAATGAAAGTAATAATATTATAGTTATAGTTCTGGCTACTGTGGTACAATATGTTGAAAGTATATATTAGTATCTGGCAGTATACACGTGTGACAATAATCATATGTGTATAGTAACAGTAGAAGTATGACTAATGACTAATGATGATTAGTTGATTAGATGTTGTAAGCTATTACCGTTACCGTCTGTCCTGCATCTCTCTCTGCTTCTGTCTCTCTCTCTCCTTCTGTCTCATTGTGTCATATGTATTACTGTTAATTTTTTATGTTGATCTGTTCTGTAGGGCGGCATGGTGGTGTGGTGGTTAGCATTCTCGCCTCACAGCAAGAGGGTTGCTGGTTCGATCCCGGGTGTGGAAGCCCCTCTGTGCGGAGTTTGCATGTTCTCCCCGTGTCAGCGTGGGCTCTCTCCGGGCACTCCGGCTTCCTCCCACAGTCCAAAGACATGCAGACTGGGGACTAGGTTAATTGGTAACTCTAAATTGTCCATAGGTGTGAATGTGAGCGTGAATGGTTGTTTGTCTCTATGTGTCAGCCCTGTGATAGTCTGGCGACCTGTCCAGGGTGTACCCTGCCTCTCGCCCGATGTCAGCTGGGATAGGCTCCAGCCCCCCGCGACCCTCAAGAGGATGAAGCAGTTAGAAGATGAATGAATGAATGGAGATCTGTTCTGTACGACATCTATTGCACGTCTGTCCGTCCTGGAAGAGGGATCCCCTTTTTCCCCCGTTAAAGGTTTTTTTTGGGGAGTTTTTCCTTATCTTTTTCTTTTTTTTTTCTTTTTTTTTTTGAATCCTACTTGTCTGCATTGGTCTTCATAGCTTAGCGCCACAAAAGGGTGTAAGCTTCTTGTGAAGATTGATGCACTGTTAATCTTGCAGTCAAGTATTTTATACCCATAATGCGTGCTTGTGACCGTCACCCACCCTCCCTGGAGACTAGCCTAACAGCCTTTATTGGAAAAACTTCCTAATATGAGTCAGAGAGGGCCGTGATACACCAAAGTGTGTCAAGGGGGAAATAAGGAAACAAGCAAGGGGGAGGGGGCAGGTGCTTAAGTCCTGAGTTGTATAGTGACAGTGCATGCGGAGAAGAAGGAGGAAAAAGAAACAAACAAATAAACAAACAAACAAAAAAACAGAGGAGAAACAGGCAGTGTAGCTGATGTATTGTGGCCTTGAGGTGGTTGTGCTCCATGCAGATTATCAAAAATAAACATATACATGTCTACTATACTGTACTGAAAAACAAAAACAAAAGAGAAGTCTATACTGAACACCAAAAATGTGAGAGTCTTGGTGGAGGGGGAAAGCCTGATTGTAGAGAAGAGCTGCCAGCGTGGTGTGGTAGGTTTGAGACGCAAGTGGGCCCCTTTGGAGTGATCCCATCGGTTCTTTGCGATGCGTCACAGAGCTGAAGTATCAAACATGCATGCGTGTATTTGAACCCTCCCAATGTGTTTATGAAAACCATCACCAGGGTCCAGGGCCAGCCCTGCGGGGGAAGGGGGGCGGTATGGCACCCCAAGACCGCAGGAGCGCCCAGACCCCAAGACCAGGGAGCCGCAGAGGCCGCAGGACACCACGCAGGCCCAGGGACCCGGGGCGGCAATGGCTGGCACCCCCAGAGAGCCAGAGACACGCCCCAGACAGGCGGGGCAGGAGGGCCCACCCACCCACCACCCGACGCGGACCGCCCCCACCCACCCCCCAACCACCCCCCAACCACCCCCCAACCACCACCCAACCCCAGCCCCACGAGCCACGCCATGCATATCTACAGTGTGTGTAAACCCACCACCCCCCCTCTTACTATGATTCTCCGATCCCTGACGGAGAAACATTAACCCTACACTGTGAATGTGAATGTGAGTGCCCATAAGTGTGATGTGGTGCATTAAAATTGAGGGACATAGGAGACAGGTGGGGGCAAGGCTGATGGCTACAGCACACTGCTGTCCTGCAGCCCGTGCAGCCATAAGCACCTGGAACCTGTTCCCATCTGTCCCACAAGATGTAGGTGTATGTAGTGCTTTAAAATTGGAGAGCAGATAAGGATGGGCCTGGGGGCAGCATGGAGGGCTACCGGACACCACTGTCCCATAGCCTGCCCCATCATGAAGCCCCCCAATCCATCAGTGGTCTGCACCTCGAAGAAAAAACCCCATGCAACGACCGTTATCGTGCCCGGCTGCAACACAACAGAGCTGCGGACGGTACTTTGCTGCCTCCACTAACATCCACAGGTTGTATGTGGTGCATTAAAACTGTGGAATGTGTGGTGAGTGAACTAAATGTGGTTTAGGAGGCCAGGCCAGTGTAGGCCCGGTCCGAGGGCTGGAGGGATGGATGGGAGGGGCTAGAAGGTGGCGCCAACCAGACCCCGGCACGGCGAGGCCCCCAGCGCCCATGGACAGCGGGCCAGGCGGGCCCCAAGGAAACCCAATGGGCCCCCACCCAACCCCGCCCCACAAGCAACTGCAGCGTCAGGCCCCCGCAATGGTCCCGACCTGGGCCACACCGCCCGCAGCAAATCGACCCCCAGCAGAAGGACGAGGCGCGCCACCAGGGTGCACGGACGACGGGCCCCACCCAGCCCCCCGCGAACCCTGACGCGCAGGAGCACAGGCCAACCCGCAACCCCGCCAGTACCCCCCCAGACCGCCACAGACCCAAAGCCGGACCCCCAGCCCATCTGACCCGCCCCCCACCGCCGGCCACACACAAACGGGCAGGCCCACACTGTGCAGCACCAGAACACCCCCTGCGGGCAGCCCCCAGCCCCCACACCAGGCCCCACAGCCCGGGGGAGGACCCCGGGCCCGCCCGAGGCCGGGAGAGAGGAGCAGGGAGGGACGGGGAGAGGGGGGAGGGAGGACGGAGGGGGAAAGGCGGGAGCGGAGCAAAGGGGGGGGAGGAGGAGCCCACCCACCCCGCACCACCAGGGGCGGAAACAGCCCCCCAGGGGGGCCGGCCAAGCCGCCCCAGGCTCAGGGAGCACACAGGGCGAGCAGTCCAGACGCACCCGCCCTCAGGGGAAACCGCCCAGCCCCGCGATCCCCCACAGAGCCAGGGAGCAGGCCTGGATTCAAGGGGGAGAAGGTGCACCTAACACATGCTTAAGACCTTGAGTTCTGATGAACCGCTGTGGTATATTGTGGTGAGAGAGATAGAGGGATTAGGGGTTACATCATTAACAGAAACCGTTACATATTACACAACAGTCTTTCTTGAGTTGTAATATTTATATGTACAGGTGGCATATGCTCACAGGCTGAGTGGCACTATACAGACACGTTTAGTGAGTGAATAAATGGTGACCATTTTTCTGTAAAGTATGTTAATTGGTTTCTGTGGCCAGCAGATATTTTCTCCAGCGAAATATGTTCTACAAGGAGATTCAGCCAATGGTTGATGTTGAGGGTCTGTTTATCTTTCCAATTGACTAGGATTGTTTTCTTGGCGACAAGAAGAGAGTTGCAGTGGCTGTTTGGGAGGTCAATTGTCATCAGGTCACCAATTAAGCACAGGTTGGGAGATAATGGGATCCTGCAGTCCAAAATGGAGGAGAGTTTTTGAGTGACTGTTGACCAAAAGTGCTGGACGGGTGAACATAACCAGAGTGCATGAAAGTAGGTGTCAGCAGTGTTCTGAGTACACTGAGTGCTTGTGTCAGATTGACTAAAGCCCATTCTATTCATCTTTTGTTGGGTGATGTGTGTTCTGTGGAGTACTTTAAAGTGGATAAGTTGTATATTAGTGTGTCTTGTCATCTTAAATGTATTTTTGCATATCTGAGTCCAGAAGTCAGGGTCCGGTGATACACCCATCTCTTTTTCCCATTTTAAAATTGGTAAATGTATAGAACTGGTCTTTGACAGTAGTTTATAAATCTTAGAAAGGTTCTTCTTATTACTCGGAGAAAGCTTTGTAATATGTTTGACAAATTCTGGTGGCTGCAAAGTGTCCTGAGGCGCTGGAATTCTCCTCTTGATTGTTTTTATCAATTGTAAATATTGTAGAAAATTTCCATTTCTTATTTCAAAAGTTTGAAATAAGTTTGTGTATGTCATAAGTATATTGTCTTGGAAAAGGTGATGGAGATGAGTTACTCCCTTCATCTCCCATGTGCTAAAATGGAGAGGTCTTTTGTTAATTTCAAAATCCAGGTTGTGCCAAATTGGAGAGAGCAAGCAAGGTTCTATCGGAGAGTTTGTGATTTCTAGTGTTTTCCACCAGGCTGATAAGGTGGAAACAATCATTGGGTTCTTAAAACAGTTATGACGTCTGAGTGTAGTGGTGATAAACGGGAGGTCAGAGAGTTTTATATTGTTGCAGTCCGCCTGTTCTAGTTCAAGCCAGGAGTTGTAGTCTTCGTTAGGATATAACCATTTCAATAGGTATTGTAGCTGGTTCGCTAAATAGTAAAGTTTAAAGTTAGGAGCGTCCAGTCCCCCTTCCAATTTGTTTTTCTGAAGGGTGCTTAGGCTAATTTTTGCTGTTTTGTTCTTTGAGTAGAATTTTATAATTGCAGAATTTAATGACAGGAACCATTTCGATGTGGGTGTGAAGGGAATCATGGAAAAAAAATAGTAAATTTGGGGTAGAATTTTCATTTTAACTGTGGCTATTCGTCCCAGGAGGGAGATGGGAAGATTATTCCAGCGCTTCAGGTCACCACAGATCTTATCTAGCAGCGGGCTAAAGTTCAGGTGGACCAGGTCTGATAGTTTGGGTGAAATATTTATGCCAAGATATCTTATGTTGCCCACAGGGAGAGAAAATTTTTGGTCTGCAGGATTCCAAGAGTTCTCCGTTATTGGCAGTATTGTCGATTTGGACCAGTTGATGGAGTAGTCCGAAAGTTTAGAAAAATTTGTTATGAGATTAAATACTTCATGTAAAGACGATTTAGGTTCTTGTAGATAAAGTAAAATATCGTCGGCATATAAATTAATTTTATGCTCTGAATTGGCGGAATGGATACCTATGATCTTGCTGTTCTGACGGACTGCCATGGCCAATGGTTCGATGAATATTGCAGGTCTTAACACTCTTCAAAACAAATTTGAGGTGGGTCTGGTCAACTTGGGAGGAGGAGTTCATCAACATATAAAATATGTCATTATATGTCAGTAGTTGGCACTCTGACTGTAAGTAAATCCTGGTAAGTAGACGTCTTCAGGTCAGGACTTTTATTAAATATATAAAGTTTGAGGTAGACTGGATCTTGAACAGTAGCTTTTCAAACCACTTCCTGTTTTGTGGTGAAACATGGAAATTTGATGTAAGTAGTGATGACAGGCCCAGAGGGGGCACTATGACTATGAGTCAATTTGGGTATGTAGATATCTTCAGGACTGGACAATGTGAAACTTGTGGCACACTGAATTATGTAAAGTCAAGTTTCAACAGCTTTCTGTGTTCTGTCAAAACAGTAAAATTTGCTGCACTGCCAAAGCAATGCAGTTTGATGATAACTCAGCAGCTTTGCCATTTAGCATCATGAAGGTCTTGAGATTGGGTCAATAAAGTTAATCTGCTAGTAGGGGTTGGCATGTAATATTAAGTATGGAGCCTGTTTTCAGCATTAATCTTCACACTAAGTTTAAGTTGGCCGACATCCTGTTTACTTTACAGCATGGCCACAAGAGATTTTTTTAAGCCTAGAGGTGATACATGTGCGCACCAAATTGTGTACCTCTTGGTAAAATATGCAATGAGGACTGCTTCGTTTAAATATTGTAGGGGGTGCTAACAAGCCCCCTTGGCACACCTAAGCATAAAAACCAAATCAGATAACACGTTTAAGTGCTTCTGATGGGTGTACCAAGTCTTGTGAGTTTTCAAGCATCCCTAGCCCCTCAATAACAGCATTCTGTTTCATGGAGAAAAATGCATCGCTATCGCAACAGTGTTTATTGAAAACTTAAAAGCTTTACTTTTGAGTATCCTTAAGGTCTTAAGAGCTTTCTGAGCAAATTTGAGGTGGCTCTGGTTAACCTGCTACAAGAAGTAAATTGAGGTATAAAACATGCAATTTCCTGTTGCTAGTAGGTGGCACCATGACTATGATTGTAAATTGGTCTGTAGCTGTCTTCAGGCCTTGAAGCTCAGCTTCCTATGTCTTGTTCAAACCTGGGAATTAACTGCACTGCCACAGCAATGCTGTTAGACAAAAACTTCACAATAAGGCATCAATAGGGTCTTGAGGTTTTTCTGCCCATGTGGATCTGATCAGTTTGCTAGAACCAGTGATGATGGGTCATCAGATTATAAAATGTAATTTCCTGTTGCCAGTCAATATTGGCCC
Source organism: Epinephelus fuscoguttatus (assembly GCF_011397635.1). NCBI lineage: Eukaryota > Metazoa > Chordata > Actinopteri > Perciformes > Serranidae > Epinephelus > Epinephelus fuscoguttatus. The sequence continues at coordinate 44,231,998 of NC_064759.1, read as the reverse complement.
CTAGGTCAATTCCATCTCAACCATGTGACGTTTGGGGGAGATTTAATCATGTACTGAAGAGTTAAAAATTCCCTCCTGTTTCATGGCAAAACATGGGAATTTAAAGCCTTAGCCGTGCTGTTTGACAAAAACTTAAAAGCTTCACAATGTAGCATCAACAAGGTCTTTAGATTATACTGCCAAAATCTAAAGTTAATCAAGCAAAATCTCTGGAAGGAGTTTGTTAAATACCAGAAATTGGCAAAAATGCCACAAAGTGACAAGTTCTGACTGACTGACTGACTGACTTCCTGTTGGGTTAAGGATCTCTTAGATGTCATGTGGACAGATAGACCCCAGGTGGTGTTGCACCACCTGCCATTTTGCCCTCTGTCCAGGTAAGTGCCCTTTTTGCAAGACATGTTTTTTTTCCTACATCTTTTTAATATTCTTATACTTTAGTTTTTCAGTTTGGCTCATGGCATCAATTCTTCTCTTCCTGACCTGCAATCATGGACAACCAGGTAACAATAGCGTTTGCCCTAAGCCTTAGTATTGTTTGTCACTGTTGTGAAATTAAATCGCTTATAAATTATCTCAATACAGCCAGACTAACTTTGGCAAAAACCCACCCTAAAGCTTAACAACAAGTAAGCCAGTGTGGCATAAAATCACCAGTAGCCCTCCAGCTCTCTAGCAGGTTGGTTTGTAATTTTATTTATTCAGAGAACAGTGTTTTTGTGATTGTGATGATTATTTACTTTATAGACTACTACAGCATGCACAATGGTTTTTTTTTTTTTCACTTTTGCCACAGCACAGTCCTTACACCGGTTGGTGCTCATGCCCTAATCATAAATATTGAGATTATAATAGGATGCTCACACTGGTCTTTGCTCAGGCCCTAATAATTTCTTCAGTCTCAATGAGGCCTTCGTGACCTCCTATGTTCTCACTTAAGTTGTTCTTTTATCTCAGACATGTATTAAGGTGTTACATACCTTTTTAGGCTTCTTGACATGTTTTGGCAGAAACTTGTGCCTTCCTCATAAGTATCACTTGGTGGTGGTTGTGACACGTCTTTATCAGCTGATATGTCAATCAGCTGATGTTAGGGAGGCGTGACCATCCTGTCAGTTTTGACAGGACGATCACGCCTCTCGCTGTCCATCCGCCCCCTCTCCAGGACGCTGATCCAGGTGTGGGAGAGCATGTATCCCCCCTCGTCCCTGTTCACCATCCCTGGGCCCCGCTGCCTTACCTGACTTTCCTCCGGACAGACAGCGGGAGGCGTGATCGTCCTGTCAAAACTGACAGGATGGTCACGCCTCCCCTACATCAATCAGCTGATAAAGATGCGTCACAACCACCACCAAGTGACACTTCTGAGGAAGGCAGAAGTTTCCACTGAAACATGTCAAGAAGCCTACAAAGGTATGTAACACCTTAATACATGTCTGAGATAAAAGAACAACTAAAGTGATTATCAGAAACTGAAGACATAATGAACACCACTGAACAACACCTATGTTCTGTTCTCAGGGCCTAATACTAACAATAATTGTGGTTGGTGCTCACACACTAATAATGATAATTCTTTGCCTCACAAGAGGGTCCTCGTGTTGTTCATGCTCTGGCCCTAAAAATACTGGTTATTTAGGTTAATATAAAACTTGATATTACATAACATTACCTTATGCGGTCCTCCTCGGAGCACTGAGGACAGTTGCCCTCACAGTAATGGTAACAGAATGGGTCGTAGTCTTCGATGCTCCATGACCCTGCCCAGTCTGTCACATTAACAGCTGTGTTGCCTCTGGGAGTTGTTAGCTCATCCTCTATGTTGCCATTGTAGTTGCCACAGAGCCCAGCAACATTACCATAGTAACTGCTGCTGATGGACACCATGACAAGTGTGCACCAATCAAAAGTGACTTCAACACCGATATCACTCTGGAGTATGCCTCTAATTCCAGATTTTATTATGGAGATGCTTCCTTCTTCAAGAAGGACAGGAAGTTCTGTCTTAATACCATCCACCTAGAGACAGAAAGAGAGACAGAGACAGAGAGAGGGTGTGGTACTGAAAGCAAATATAATGTTATATATGCTGATAATCTTTATTACTTTAAAAATATTCAAAATATTCTGCCACACTTGGGCCTTGAAGATAACACCAAAGTAGTTGTCTTCCATTAATTAAAATATCATCAACAGGAACTTTGGAACTGCTTATGAAAGAACTAAAAGAAAAGGCAAAAAGAGCACAATGTGAGTGTTTTATTTCCCGAAACAACAATCCCAAGGATATTGTAAGTAAAAAGTGACAAAATAATTATTAGTTGGTAGTTGCTGGTTTTACATGTGGGAAGAGCTTGGTGCAATGTAATGCATAACACTGCAACACAGGGCATTACATTTAACATGATAGTGAGTATTGAAATGATTCTGCATCAGTTTGCTATATTGTGATATACATTAATGTAGAAGAAACATTCCTAAACAAATTTAATAAATGTAAAAATAATAAATTTATTATTGTGATATAGATTATTGTTCAGCCCTAGTGCACCTCAAGAGTTAGTTATCAGCATAAAGGATCCTTCCCATGGATCCCTACACCTGCTCTGGTTACCTCCATAGACTGTATAAAATAATGGACGTAGCCACCCGACATCATCCATTGGTTTGTGAACTGCTGTTTTGATGCCTCAGATTCACCCTCCCACCTGACTAAATTTGGATGAGAGGGAGGGAGGAGCTTTGGAGAAGCGAAGGGTGGATCTAAGTTATAGACAGCAGTGACATCTTGCAGACATCCTGTCACTCCAAGTGGCCGTGCCCTTAATTAAGTGTAACTTTAAACCTTGGTAAATTTTTTAAACAGGCAAGTTATATCAAAATTCCTAGCAGTGATTGAGAACAATGTGTTCATCATCCTGCCATCAAGCACAGCCAGTGAAAGAGACTTTTTCTCCGCTGGATTTATACTTCAAGGACGTCAAGAATTTGAGTGACTGTAGCCTGTGTGTGTTCAATGACGGGCAAGGGGTAGGTCGCGGGACCTTTACTAAAGGGTACAGCTTTGGCTTAGACATAATGACAGGTAACACATTGGTTCTGGTCCTGAGCTTTACAGGTATGGGTGGGTGCGGGTTTCAAAAAGGGACCCGTGCAGGACTGTGATCGACAGTTGACCTGTTCTGGATGTACATACCTTTGGGCAAGACTCTAACCTACAATCTGGATGGATGCTTACAATGTATTAATAAATATTTTAAAAGTTTTCTCTTCTTCTCTGAAATTGTTTATGTAGACACAGGTTGATCGTCTGACCACTTTCTTAACTGAACTTCACTGTGTCCCTATATCTCAGCAATTATAGTAAGATGGTCAGTCCAGTGTCATCATCACTTACAGCAAGACTGGCTCACACTACAACTAAAACAAAACAAAACAAAACAAAAAAACAAAACAAATTTTCTAAATTTTCCTGTAATTGTGTGAATAAAAAAAATGTAATCACATTTTCAGTGTAACTAAGAATTGTGCATGAAAAGTTGGAAGCTGATGTTCTGAAGTAAGACCCACCAATACGACTCCTTTGTCAGCTGCTGAGATAGATATATGGTGGCCCAACATCTCCACAGTGACTGAACGCACAAAGGAGCCTTCAGAGTTCCCGCGGAGCTCATTCTTCGTGGTCACAGTAACGTCTGGTAAGAAGGGATCAAGTCCTGAGCAAGTCAGAATAGTTCATGTTATATTAAGCAAGACAACAGTGTGTGAGCTTTATAACAATGTATGCATATGTGTATGTGTCAGGCAGTGTTTAGTTAATAAACTGTGAGTTTTGTATACTCTGCAGCTCAGTTTTGGTCGATTTGGAAATTCAACCACATAACTCACAGGAAAACACAATGCATAGTGTTGTTTGTAACAATTTATGAATATTGAACTCAAGTGGTAGGGGAGGGGGGCCCATTCTAGGCAACACAATGGAGCAACAATAAAATCAGGAGGTCATAAACATGAACCTTGCCATTAATGTAACTTCAAAGCAAACTATTTTTAATTTTTGTAGTTCAAACAGACACATGTGTAAATATATAGAGCTGGTGTAATACACTGCTGTTATTGAAAAATGAACTGAAAAAAGAATCAACAGCAACATTTCTTCAGAAACAGTGTCCCTGTTACTCTGGATGATCCAGAGTACTTCTAAAGAAAAGTGCTGATAAGGTAAGTTCTTTTATAAGTCAAACCTAAGGGCTGTGCCAACAAGGCAGATCAGTGGCTTGGTGAAGTATGTTGAGTCTAAAGCCAGAGTTTTCCATCTTACAAAGGCGGTTCTCTTTAACCTGGCTAGACTGCCATAGTTACTGATGAACTGATCCTAACAGAGTTAGGTCTGCAGGGAATCAGTTAAAAAGCGCCTATCACAGCTACTTTGAATAACATCACTAGAGCAAACTTGAATATACACTTGATCAAACTTGTTGAGCCTTAACGTTACATAAATGCCATCAAACTAAGCCATGCAATTACAGTAACCCTTACTGAATGCATTACAATGCTTTTTTTGTTGTGTACACTGGACCTACAGGCCAATATCATTGATGCTGAAAATATGAGCAATAATATTGTTTTATTTCATTCATAAGGCTGTTCTTGCTGAACTACTGAATGTGTCTGTAGTGTTCTCTGGTCATCGCTGTGAGGGTCTTAAGGACAGAGGGATGTCGTATGCTGTAAAGCCCTGTGAGGCAAATTGTGATTTGTGATATTGGGCTTTATAAATAAAATTGATTGATTGATTGATTGATTGATCTGCCGAAACTGGCAACAAAATAAGCCTCCTACAAAATCACAGGTAGCATTTATTATTGCTTCACTATATTATCAATCAGGAAGACATTTAATCACATTTTAAATGTGGTTTATAATTACTTCAAACAAGAACATTGCCACTAAATTATGTATTAATGCAGTTTACACGGCTGGTAGGCTTATATTTCAGCTGACAGAACACAGATTAGAAAGATTGGTATTGTGATACTGTATTCTGTCAAGTTTATGTTCATATGTTTGTGTCCAGTTCTTGTTTTATTTTGAAATGTGTTCTCATTGTGTTTAGTGTTCCTTTTTCTTTCTGAGTTTTCCTACCTTTGTTGATTACCCCATGTGTTTCACCTGTGTCTTGTTCCAGTCACCTGTGTGTAGTTAGTAATCAGCCCGTATGTATTTAAAGGCCAGTGTTGCAGTGTTGCAGTGTGGCAGATTGTCATTGTTGCCTTAGTGTGTTCATGCTCCCCAGCCTTTGCCTCATGTTTGATTCCCTGGCTTTTGACTCTTGGATTTATGGACTTTGCTTTTTGAGTTATTTCCCGAAACAAAGTTTTGTGCCTTCCCTGACTGCCTTCACATGTTTGACCCCTGACCTCCTACATAAAGATTTGAATTTGATAAACTGCTCTTGGCGTTTGATGATTTTTCTCTGCTACTGAGTCCCAGTTTTGTACCAAATCGTTACAGGCATTTATCACAGATAATGTTCAATCAATACAACTAAAGGGACTTTCCACATATCCTTCATCATGGAATAGTGGTAATATATGTAAATGCACTTCTTGAGTATAATGTTTAAATCTGCTGCATTGAGTTTAAAGTTTAAGAGCTTTAAAATGTGCAGCTGTCATTTAAAAATAAAGTGGTAGAGTGGTAAAATAATTACAGGCCTACTGACTTGTGAATTCACACAGTTAGTCATTTTCAGCCAGTGTTTCTTGCTCACCAGCGATGCTTTTTATTCTTACTTTTTAGAATATTCTTCAAAGGCAGAAGTAAATGACATGCAATCCATTATTTTGAATACTTGTTTCATGGGAACATGCACAGAGCCTGAAGCAGAAAGCCTGTGTTAACAGAGGTCGTTTATAACTACCGTTGTGGTACTCATTATCTGTGACCAAGGCTTGAGAGTTTGTCAAGCCAGCTCAGACAAAGAGAGCCTGGCTCTGTTGAACTGGCTTTGTAGTACAGCCCTCTGCTTTGTGAACCCTTTACAGAGCAAACAAACCAACACTTATCTGTTAGATAATTATTAACCTGTGGTGTTGACGAGGATGTAGGTGCAGGTTCCTTGGAATGAGAAGCTCCTGCCATCAAATGTTGTGTAGTGTGGGTCGCCAAAAGCCCAGCATAAGGCCTTGGAATCAGGAACACACACTCCTTGGCCTTCTGACACCTCACAGTGTTCTTTTACCCTGCACTCAACTTCAGCACAAGGATCTGGAACAGATACACACACAGTATCAGTATTGGTGAGTTATTCTTAAAGTCCATCCATCAAAACATTTTTTGCAACTGCTTATCCCCTTAACCTGAATTAGCTATCTCCACTATGCTCAAAGGAAATAAAAAATGCAATAAAAAAAAAAAAAAAAAAATTCCATTGCTTTTTTCTTAGTGGCTGTAGCTGATTCAAGCTGACATTGGGTGGAAAGAGACATTCGGGTGGATTTTTTATGGTAAGAGAATTATTGATTATACATTTTTACATAAAAACAACAACAAAACAGATAATACCCCTTAGTCTTGACTCTTGGATTTTTTTCTTGTAGTATTTTTTTTACATTTTTACATTATTTTTTCTGTGACCTTGAACACTAGTTAGTTTCCTGTTCCTGTCAGTTTCTCAGTTGTGATCCAAAGTTCTTGTACAGTTGTCTTGTACAGTTGTTTCTTATAGTTGTGTTTTAACTGTACATCTGTTTAATTTGATTGTGTAAGCTATTTTTAGCCAAGAGTGTCTCTTCCTTTGTAATGGTCTTAAGCTTTTTCAAAGAGACAAACAGGTCAGTAGCCTGTGGAAAGACAGTTAGCACATCCAACAGTTAGACAGTTAGAGTAGAGAAAGTGGCTGGCATTTGGACTTCTCTTTCTCTTTCATTGTTCACACAGCTACTTATGATGATTTTAGCGAGCACAATAAAAATGCAACACTATGAATGTCTTCCACGAGTTCTTGCCATTATCCCAATTTGAATGACTCATCAAATCTTGCTCGATGACACCCGGCTTTTCACCCTGCTTCTCTTCTATACAAGAATCACACTACTTCATCACAGTGGCCTCGAACATTCCCATGGAACAAACACCGATTAGCCACAAAATTAAAACCAGCTGCTGGTTAAGTGAATAATGAAATGCTCTGTTGGGAAACCTTGTGTCCTGGCATTCATGTGATCACTTGATGCGCTCAACCAACCCAAACACCATTGCAGACCAAGTAGTGGGGTCTAGGGAATTTGGAGTAGATGGGGACATCTTAAGCTCTTTGTCACATTCCTTGGGTCATTCCTGAGAAGTTTTGCAGTGTGGCATGGCACATTGTCCTCCTGGGGGGCATCTGCCAATTGGGAGTGCTGCTGCCATGAGGAGGTGTACTTGGTCTGCAACGGTATTTGGGTGGGTGGAGCACGTCAGGTGGCATCATCATGAATGCCAGGACCCAAGGTTTCCCAGCACAACATTGCATTGTAACAACATGATCAATGGTTTTAATTTTCTCTGTCAGGGATTTTACTGTTGCGGCTGATTGGTGTATATTGCTAAAGCAGAACAGTTGCAGATGAAAGTAGGTGACTGGGTTGGTAGTAGATATTTATCTTATAACAACATAACAACAAGCGAGAAAGTCTGATCAAACAAGCTAAAAAGTTGTGTTTCACTGCCCTGTCTGGATGAGTTTTCATCCACCAGAAATGTCACAGTGTACTGACACAACTGAGAGCACTCTACATCACCTCAACAAGGTGAGATGTGAAACCTGTGGAGGTCAGATTTCCAGCTGTTGTTATTGCTTTATAAAGAATCAACACAATATTCCAGACACAGAGTGGAGCAAAAAGTTGTCAGAACAGAAGCTTTCTGTACATTATAGAAACACATTTTTGACAAGGCCAGATAATAAAAGATCACAATCACTCAGTGAGTATTTGACCTCTGGGGTAGCAGCCAATTGTCCCATCCCTGTTGCGACACTCCTCTCCCTCTTTGCAACTTGTGGATTTGCAGCTGAACTGTCCAGACTGGCAGACACAGAACTCTGAACAGTCCTTCCGTAATACTGATGAACCTGACTGAAAAGAGTCACTCATACATTAAAACACACACAGAATCAATGGCCACTGATATGCTAAATATAGAAGATCTTGTGCATATTCATCTGTCCTTGAGATTTTACTATTTTCCATTAACACATGACAATAATGCACCCTATTTCTGATATAATCTTAGCTTGTTTAATATTGATAATATATTTTTCATTATTGTTTTTAGGGTCTTAATTCAGCTGTACAATGAGAAATCAAACACACAATTACAATGGTTAGATGTAAGGTGCTATTTAAGGATGCCTTTTAATTATTTCATGATCTTACATTAAAAAAATCATATTAAATATTAATTTCAATCACCCAAATATTTTACCAACATTCTCTGTGTTGTGGAATTACCGAGTTCGGGAGCACTGTTGGTCAGGACTAAGAACAGACTAGATGTTAGTAAGCTATTCACTGTACTAAATAAGCACTATGATGAAGAAGGTGATGTGGATGATGATGATGATAATTACCTCATAATACTGTCCATCCACTTCACAGCCACATTTCTCCACGGGAACACAGCGGACTCCATCAGACATGAGGCCGTCATCACACTGGCAGCCCTCCTGGCACACTGGGCAGGGCTCTGACCTCTGCAGGGAGAAGCAGGTGGAGGAGCAGGAAGAGGAGCACAGCTCATAGTGACTTCCTGCTGGACATGTCACAGCTGCAAGAATAAACAAGGCCAAGAGGGTCAGTGTTGAGGAGGTTTGTTTGGATATCTGTCACCTAAAATGATTGTGTAGCAATTTTTCTGATTTATGGTTTGTAGAAAAAACAGCTTTTTGAACTCTCCCAAAAACTAGATTGTAAGGAAATGGACAGAATGAGATGGGCCACTCTGAGGGTCAAATGTTTATGACTTTGCCCCCGGTCTCACCTCAAAGTTGAGGAACTCTTTCACTGTCATTCTGACGCCGAGGGTGGTAAAGGTGTTAAGTGGAAACCCTCCAGATCCCAGTTTGCTGATTACTATCTTGGTAAAAATCCAGTGTTTTGACAACTCAACCACCACTCCAGATGGGAGTCGTAAGTTCAGAATGAATTCCTGAGCAGAGACGAAGTTTCTTGAATGTAAACTATACATTTTATACATTTTCTAACATTGTAACTGTGCATAATCCTTGTTTTCTTAGTTGAATGATATGTTTTTTTTCCACTCTTATCGGTCATAGTATAAGTGAGTTATAATTTCACGTGTTTAATCCGGGTCCATATCATTGGTACAACAGCCCATTGGTTTGACATCCCATTAGTCCGACTGTCCGTGGTGCTGAATGGCTCACGGCGGGCGTATGGTGCGACGCGACCGACTTGAGGTGGAGCAGGCTCACGGCTTATGTGTTTGTTACTTTCTTTTTCATTTTAACCCACACCATGATCTTTTCCTCACCCTAACCAAGTGGTTTTTGTGCCTAAACCTAACCAGACCTTAACCACAGGGCATCATGATGATTTCGGAACGGACTCCGGAACAATGAGTTTAATATGGTCGGAACAATGGGATGTCGAACCAATGGGCTGTCGAACCAATGGGCAGTTCTTGTTTAATCCCTCATTTAACATGGAGTCATACTGCCATCTTGTGACGACAGTTAAAAAAGGTTTCTGTAGGAATCCCATATTATATTCCAAGTTAAGATATAGTTGGATTGATTAATCAACTTGTCTTTATTAATATGTGCTTTCTCATTTAGTATGTTGAAGTAACTGTAGACTACGTTTGTTTGTACACAAACAATTTTACACTTGTGTTTCGCTGATATATGCGGTATAATAATCATATTAAATTTAATTTGACGTTAAGAGCTGATTTTGACCACAAAGGGAAGAGTACGCATCTATCGCGCGTAACATGTTAAAGTATATAATCTTGCAAAATAAAGTTCATTGAGTTTCCTCTGAAATAAAGTAATTACTAAACTAAGAGACCTGCCTTGCCTCAAACACACCCACTCAACCTGGTTGGAATACACTACTGAGTTTGGCGCATCTCCGTACTTTCCTCTTTACTTTTGTTCCTTTACATTTTTTTATACGCGTTGATAATAACTTTGATAATAATATCGAATGGCAGACAAGATTGTTTTTAACCTTATCATAGGCCATCCATCAAAGATTCATCGGATCCAGCGCTGCCAGACACCTGCCAAAGTGTCCACAAAGCAGGGGTTCTTTTGCCAAACCAAGAGATTTTCCGCAGCCTAAAATCACTGACGTGTGAGGACCACCTGAAGGACACCGCCATCAGGCTCCACTATTCATTTACCCAAATGCTGAACATTTAGCCTAAATAAATCTTCATTTATTGCCAAGTTGTTGTCTGTGGATATTTCTTTTGAGCAGGAACTAAGATCAATGTGTAGAGAATTCATAACCCATGTATTAAGATTCATGATTGATAAGTGTACTGATGAATTAATAATTGGTTCCCGGAGTTATTAATTTGATTAGTCATTTCCCTCCATCGGAGGGTGGTGCCCCAAAATTTATGACAGTGCAAACATTTTCTAAAGGTATTGTTCCTACAGGTTTTAAATAATTCGCAAGTTAGTGGTTTTAATGTGGCACATTTACTCGTGATATTGTTTTGGAAGATTAGAATAGACCATCCAGCCCAGCCTTCGAAGGAAAAAGTTTCTGGTGATGTAACTGCACCCCAACACTGCATCCTGGATCATGGATTATGTCACTGGTCAGCCACTCTGAGATTGTGATAAGCAACACTGGCACACCCCAAGGAACTATACTGGTGCCATTCCTCTTCACGGCCTACACTTCAGACTTTGGCCTTAACTCTGGTTCCCGACACCTCCAAAAGTCTTCTAATGACTGATGCACCAACAAAAAAATACAAGGAAGAATACAGAGGACTGAGACAGAGCTTTGTCACATGGAGCAGCAGCAATCAACTGAAGCTCAACATCAGCATGACTAATGTGCAGAGGCCTGTACTACGAAGCAGCATTTGGAGCTAGCGGGGTAACTTCAGGGTTAACGGGCACCTGTCCATGAACAGCCCCCTCACTCTCACATCTCTCCATTTAAAGGAAATGGCCACTTTAGAATGAAAATACAGACAGTACTTACTGACCCTCATGCCGACAAGAAGTTAAGTGTAGTTTTTTTAATCCACAAAACTCGTTCAGGGTATCGGAGGATAAGTTACTTATGCCAGTGATTTATGTCAGTAAAGAAGCAGTGAGAATTTTCTTTTCTTTATATATTCTTTTATTAATCCCCAAGGGGGAAATTCAAGCTTGCTGTGTTTACATGGCAACTTGCGTGAGACTCGAGAACTAGCACCATCACTAGCCATCAGCTAGTCTCGTGCGAGTTGCCATGGAAACATAGCACGCCTGGGGCAGGGCAGGCTAACTGACCACGGTGAGAAATGATGCTATAAAAGTGGAGTAAATTACATCTTTTCAAGTCAATTTTGCATGCCGCGGCTTCAGGGCACTTAGATTACGATGGACGAGCGGTTCTGACATTTTTGAAATGCATTAGCGAAGTTTTATTACATTTTCAAAATGTGGGCTCCATGCACTTCAAGTGTAGCTGTTATTCCACTTAGCTGTTATCCTCCGATACCCCGAACGAGTTTTGTGGATTAAAAAACTACACTGGACTTCTTGTCAGCATGAGGGTCAGTAAGTACTGTCTGTATTTTCATTCTAAAGTGGCCATTTCCTTTTAATGCATGTGTAGGTCCTGTTTGTGCATGTGTGTGTATTTCAGGCCTGTGTGTATATGTATATATAGAGTGAAAAGCTTGAATTTCCCCCTTGGGGATTAATAAAAGAATATAAAAAAATAAAAACTTCTCACTACTTCTTTACTTGCATAAATCACTGGCATAAGTAATTTATGCTGAACAGCTAATCTACATTGGAGCAGGTTATGTTCAGTGTATTGAACCTGTGTTGACATGCTTTGTTCCAGTCAACATCCCGATCTCTGCCCAATCAGATTACTGAAGAAATAAAAGTAACGATGGGCAAAAGTCAAGAGTCTCAGGTAAAAAAGAGTAATCTATATTGTCATAGGTCAGTAGAATCATTTCATTGTTCCAGGGCTCCATTTCCACTGGTTTTAGAACAGAGCTTGTAACAACCACAGGAATCATTTACAACACTAAACAGATGATTTTAGCAGGATTTGAATTTATGCAAAGTTTATTTAAGCCTGCGGTGAATTATTTCTACACTGATTTCATCACTGTAGCTAAAAGTAACATGAGACACAAAAAGATAATATTTTGTTACAAAAATAATCCACACGCTGTTAACTGGCACCCTTTAGTATAAATGCATTATTTAGCTCAGATAGATCTCATCAGTCATTAACTACGCTACTTTACCACCCATTACTTTGATAGGCAAAACAGTCTGACGTTACTTTGAAGTGTTTTATGTGATATATTCAGAGTAGTTTTGTCATCATCTAACTAAATAGCTAAAACTACCCTACGTTAATGTCACATGTAGCCTAGTGATACCTACACATACTACTAGTCTCGGCTAACGGTAAATTTTTGGATAGTTCTTTCAATGCTTCTACATTTTCCATTTACAGATCACAGAGTATTGTTTACATATCATGCTGCTGACAATTTACTGTCTCACAGTCACAGACACTTCAGTTCATTTCATCTCATGATGTGACGCAGCCTCCTTCATTCATGGCTCTGAAATCGCTTGAACTTAACACCCTTGCCTCTTTCACATGAACACGCTCGTGGCTGGATAGGAAAACCCAGTTGACTGAACTAGTTGATAACCAGCTTTGTAGTACTGGTTATCCAGACAGCCAATGTGACAAGTTAGTCAAGCCAGATAATGAAAAGTTATCCTGGGTAAGCTGAACTGGCTTTGCAGTACAAGCCTCTGGTGGTGGACTAGCAGAGGAACAGGATTCCCTCTGACCCTGTTATCATCTGGGGTATAATCAACAAATCAGCAATAAAGTGGACTGGTCAAATAACTATCCTCTTCAGAAAAGGGCAGGGCAGACTGTTCTTCCTCTGGAGGTAATGGCAGTTGTGCCATCCATGACATGCACCTGCATGATTAACTGTGGCAGAAGGGCAGCTCATTCAGCCTAAAACTTATTCCATTATTCATTCTTTACTTTCTCTGTTTATCCGTCTGTGTGCTTAAGCAACACTGGAATTTTCTGCCTGGGGATCTGCCTTGCCTTGCCTTGGTAGCATGACTGCAGTCACTAACGCCTCTAGGAAACATAACTGGACAAGTTGGAATATTTTCATTTTCATTATTTCATACATTGTGTGTGAAAACTGGGGATATAACTTTTATCAATGTGACAGAACAAAGGACTAGCCCGTTCCTGCTCACCTGATCTGGAGTTACTGTACGTTCAAACCAGAAGCTTCCAAAGAGGCAAAGTCTCTTGCCAACGCCCAAGAAGCACGACTGTCAAAAATATTTGTGGCAGCTTTGGTTGCTCTAGTCACTCCTCACATGAATCACTGAACGTTTGATTGTGCTTTTCAATTAAAGGAGCCAGCCAAAGTAGGGAGTTGCCACTTGCTGTTGTCCAGTCAAAAAGCTCACAGTTGGCCTACAGAAAGTTATGCTTACCCCCGAAAATCGTATTGACTCAACATGGAAGATGATATTGCTACTGTAATGTGTGCTGCTGCCGTCTTGTGCATTCAAAGACGGCGTCGCCATTGGGTCTGGGCATACGAAATCCTCTGGCACCGTGATCAGCACCGTGAATTTCATCAGCCTGATCTCACAGTAATACGTGAAATGACCATGACCTCTTAACACCGCATTCCATGGTGGCAGCACGTAATGGGTTGAAATTACGTGCCGGTACCACGGAAACAATGCCAATGTAAAGTCAATTAGGATCCTTTTTCATGGTGGACACACAAATTGGGAGCGTGCCTATATTCCCACAGCCCTGTGTTCCCACAGCCCTATGTTCCCACAGCTCTATGTTCCCACGTTTCCTTTTTCATAAATTTGTATCAGATTTTATCCCCCTTTCTCCCTCTTTCTCAGCCGAAACCCTTTTCGATCAGCCTATTTTATTCTTTCTTGTAATGATTGTGATTGTGACAATTTCTGCTGCTGCTGATCAAAATAAAATTACTCATTCATTCATTTATTATAAAGTGCTTCCAGAAAATCTTGTGGGAGGATAGGGCTTAAATTGAAGGGAAATGTAGGAACAAAAGACCTAAATTTGAAAATGTCCTAGAAATGTGGGAGCATAGGGTTTAATTTTGAGAAAAATCTTAGAAATGTGGAAACATAGGGCCTAATTTTAAGAAAAATCTTAGAAATGTGGGAACATAGGGCTTTGGGAACATAGGGCCTAATTTTAAGTGAAAAATAATTCTTAGAAATGTGGGAACATAGGGCTGTGGGACCATTGGGCTGCAGGAACATAGGGCTGACCCCCACGAATTCCCTGATTCAACAACGTCCTGTATACATACAAAAACACGGAAGTGTTCTTTATATTAAAACTGCAAATATATTCCTCTGTTATAATTTCCCACCAATAATAATAATAATAATAATAATAATAATAACATGATAGTTCGGCTGTACTAGATATTTGATGTAGGCCTATTCAAATATTCAGTTCCAAAAACATTGTTTCTAGAGAACTTGCTAAAATATCTGAAATTAACCATCATCCTTACTTTTTGTTAACATATTTCATCTAGGTGCAGTGTCATTACTAGTTCGGCTTTACTAGACATTTGATATATTCAGTAGATGTATCTTTTACGACTCTATTTTACAACAAGCCGCAAAAAACCTGCCGTCCCAAAAATCCTGTTTTTAGAATACTATCTAAAATATCTGAAATTAGCCGACATCCTTGCTTTTATTCTTAACATAGTTCATCTAGGTGCAGTGTCATTACTAGTTCGGCTTTACTAGATATTAGATATATTGGGCAGAAATATCTTTTTACAACCCTATATGGAACCCTACTTTTCAAATCAGAAGAACTACAACTATGTTGCTGATATGTATCAAGCTGCATGGCACGGTCCCAAGGAATTGTAGTAGTTTTAAAAAATAAAAGTGTTTTTCCTAGACTTGGAAGTTGTAAATACTGAATTGAGAGTACACTGTGGACTTTAAGGGGGTGGTAAACACACTTGTGTAATCAGATTTTAAATATCTAATTTCTAAGTGGGTGAAAATTAAATGTATCCATATTTTATCCATATCTGACAGCACCCCCAGTTGTTGACTACACTCACATGATAGTTGAGGTCAAGAGCTCTCTATAACAGTTGGTCCCATGTCTGTACCCCCTTTTGTTGCTGAGTTATAAGCCCTCAAACATGCACTGAAGTCAAGGTTCAAAGGTGAATGGCTGAAAGCAGGAGCCATGCAGAATCTTCATACTGACATATGTTACTCTGCAGGTTGAGACCTTTCCAATGATGTATTAGGTTTAGCTCTACGACAAAGTTTTGATTTTTTCATTTTTTGGACCCAAGCCATGCCAGGTGTAGTTTCAGAGAGCACTTTGAAGGCCCAGTGTATAAAATGATTGTTGTTTGTTTGCTTGTTTTTTTCTTTTTTACTGTAGATAGCTACTAAAATAATTCATCCTCAGAGAATACAATACTACTAAAAAGTAAAACCAATAATAACAATAATGAAATAAGCAAAAATAATATTAAAATTATATTGAAATTTTAAAATCTATTTACAGCTGGTTCTGTGGCGCTGGTTTAGGGTCCGCTCTCCCCTGGTGGAGTGAAGGGTGGCCGGGTTGCTGCCTCCCGATGCGGACAGCTCCATGTGATGGTGTTTCCTCTCTGGTTCTTCCATGCTCAGCCATATTTTTTTCCTCTTATTTATTTATGTATTTATTAGTGGCATTTGGATTCGGTCACGGCAGACGGACGGCAATCTGAAATGGAATGAAGCCCACAGACAGCAGACAGTAGCTACAAAACAGTAGTCGAATGCGCCCCATCCGCCCACAGCACAATGCTCTTAAAGCCCTACGCTATCAAAAGCTGGCAAAATACATTTATTTTATTTTATGGCCTTGACATTAACCTGTCATATTGTTGAGTTATCAAGGACACTTCCGTGTTTTTGTGTGTATACAGGAATGTTAAAGATATCATTGAGGAAAACGAGGTTGACGTGACGTTGTTGAATCAGGGAATTCATGTGTCCACCACGAAAAAGGATCCTAATTGACTTTACATTGGTATTGTTTCTGTGGTACGGCACGTAATTTCAACCCTTTATGTGCTGCCACCACGAAATGCGGTGTTAAGAGGTCGTGGTCATTTCATGTATTTCTGTGAGATCAGGTTGAATTCATTGGCTAGTGCAAGAGCTGTGGCTGGATGGAGAGCGGTCCCAGTGGTACTTCAGGCTGGACAGACAGCAATTTGACAGTTTGCTGTCGAAGATCGGGCCACTAAATCTGTGTTGATAAAATGCTTTGCTTTGCAGTATGTCATCCCATTCAAACCAAGCAAGGAAGACTTGCATAGTATGTTGTAACATTAGCCTGCAATTCTTTCCTCTATTACTAATATTACACAATTTAAAACTCACCAGACCAACCAACTACCTTCGCGATGTGGTACCAAGCCTCATTCTTTTTATTTTGGTCTCTGTAACCTAACAGCGACACATTATTAAAGACTGAGCTTTATAATGTTCTCGATATCCATTGTCGGAACAAGTGTCACCCAAGTTACCCAAGTCGCCCAAGTCGCCGGGATCTTTGAAAATTAATGACTTCCGCTGTTTTGGAAGCTCAATCAAATGCAGACTTCACTTTCTAGTGAGGGAATTCACCTCGTTCATTATCACACCAGTCTACATTCCACCACAAGCGAATATAAAGGCTGCCCTGTAAGATCTCTGAAAAGACCTGAACTGCTCACAGGACAGTCATCCTGCCTCCTCCTCCTTCCTGCCTGATGCCTCCTGCTGCTGCTGTTATCATTAGTTATACTTCTACTGTTATTATACACATATGATTATTGTCACATATGTATACTATCAGATATTAATATATAGCCTACTTTCAACATATTGTACTACAATAGCCAAAATTAGAATTATAATATTATTACTTTAATTAATATTGTTGTAAGCTACTGTTATTACCGTCTGTCCTGCATCTCTCTCTGTCTCTGTCTCATTGTGTCATACGGATTACTGTTAATTTATCATGTTGATCTGTTCTGTACAACACCTATTGCACGTCTGTCCATCCTGGAAGAGGGATCCCTCCTCAGTTGCTCCTCCTGAGGTTTCTACCATTTTTTTTTCCCTGTTAAAGGGTTTTTTGGGGAGTTTTTCCTCATCCTGCGAGGGTCCTGGACAGAGGGATGTTGTATACTGTAAAGCCCTGTGAGACAAATTGTGATTTGTGATACTGGGCTTTATAAATAAAATTGATTGATTGATTGATTGACTGATTGACTGACTGACTTCCTGACAAGGAGACTCCAGGTGATGAGAGTGGGTGGACAAACCTCCTCCACCCTCATCTTTAACACAGTAGCATCCCAGGGCTGCATTTTGAGCACACTGCTGTACGTTTTATACACATAGGACTGTGTAGCCATTTCAGACTCCAACACCATCATCAAGTTTGCTGACAACACAGCTGTAGTGGTCCCAATCACAGATAACAATAAAAAGGCCTACCTGAAAGAAGCAGAGGACCCGACCTGCTATGAAAAACAACCTACTCCCGAGCATCAGCAAAGTAAGAAGATGATAGTGGACTTTGGGAAGAAGCAGAGGTGGAACAATGCCCCCCTAAATATCAACAGGTCCTCTGTGTAGAGGGTGAATAGCTTCAAATACCTTGGTGTTCACATCACTGAGAGCCTGGATGTTGCATACTGACTCAGTGGCAGTGACTGTTTTACCTGAGACACCTGGGGAAATTCTGGGTATTCCCTCAAAATACTGAGGAATTTCTACTCCTGCACCACTGAGGACATCCTGACGGGGAACATCACTGCCTCCTATGGAAACAACACTGAACAGGACCGCAAGGCCCTGCAAAGAGTGGTTACTTCAGCTGAACTCACTACAGGCAGTGCATACAGTATGTTCATACTAGATGCTACAAAAGTAAGGTCAGGAGAATCATTAAGGATCCCAGCCACCCAGATAACTACCTTTTCACCCTGCTGAGGTGGGGAAGAAAGCACAGGATACACCAGGCAGCACTGAGAAGCTCAGTAGGTAGCTTCTACCCTCAGGCCACAAAGATCCTAATTGAAGAATCTGCCTCATGCTAAACCTAACCCCCAGTGACATCTATTTATTAATAATATGCTGTTTTGAATATATTATTAACGGAACAGATGATTGTATTTCACTGTAATCATATTTCATGATTTCATGTGTTAAATAAATGGATTGATTGATTGATTGATTGATTGATTGATTGAAATATCGAGTATGTGTAAAACAGACTCAGACTCCATTCAATTCATAATTCATCAGGTAAAAAACCCTCTCTGCACTATGTTTTTTAGTGAGCTGATGTCTTCAGTAGTTGGGAGGTGAGGTGGGTGTCTTTCAATGCAGAGGTTAAGAGTCAAATTCCACCTTTTACAATTCTGTACGTGGTCTGAATCTTGGCATTTTCCAGGACAAGTTTTGAGCGAGAGCGAGCAGCCACCGGCCGCCAGACTTCCCAGCTGATCCTCGCAGGACTCCACTCGGTACAGACTCAAGAAGGTTTAAGGTTTGATACTATTTGACAGGCAAGTAGGAGGCTCAGTTATCTGTGAGTGTAGCTGTGCTGTAAGTAAACTGTCTGAACTCAGATCAGTTTTCTCTGACAGAGATTAAAATTTAGTTTTAAAAACCAACTCTGTGAGAAGACATGAGTTTAAACCTCCTTAACCTTTCTAGTGGTGTCAACGTTTTTGAGAGCATAAAAAGAGAGATGTTGGGCTTTTCAAATGATGATCAGTAAGTGTGTGCTTGTAAATCAGCCCTTAAACCTGTCAAAAACTGCTGGAAAATGGGGCGTCATGGTTTAGTGGATAGAGCAGGCGCCCCATCTACAAGGCTGTTGCCGCAGCGGGCTGGGTTCGGCTCCAGCCTGTGGCCCTTTGCTGTATGTTATTCCCTCTCTCCCTCTCCCCTGTGCACTGAGCTGTCTTATCAATTAAAGGCAAAAATGCCCCCAAAAACATAATTTAAAATAAAAAAAAACTGCTGGAAAATGACAGTTTGTAAATGTGCAGAAATTATTTGTAGTTGTAGAAAAAAATGTCAAAATGAATTTTTTATACAACCTGTCACCTTGATTATAATTTCTCACACATGAATTAGCCTAACCAGATTAGTTTAAAGATAAAAAAAAAACATGTAGAAAACATAATAACTAAAAGTCGACTAAAATGTCATAAATTTTCATCGATTAAAACATTTTGAATTTTGTCGTCTAAAACTCGACTAAAACTATAAAGGATAAAAATGACTAAAATGTGACTAAACTAAAAAGCATTTTTGTCTCAAGACTAAGACTAAATCTAAAATAGCTTTCAAAATTAACACCAAGTCACTGTTGGAGAAGGCCAAAAAAAAGGCTTTTGGTGCACAGGAACACGTCATGCTCAGTTTGAGTTTTATTCTGAGTTACTCTGATCTAATTAACCCTAAAACCCTCATGTTTTGAGCAGTGTACTTAAGGATCTGAGTATTTCTTTCTCCACTGTTTGTACTGTCAATGCACCCCCCATCCGTTTGTACACGGTGATGTCACGACGCAAGGACTCACACAACCGTATTGCTGTTGGAAGCAGAGAAGCTCGGACAGCCGCTGAGCTCTGCCGCTTATAACTGCTAATAAACAGTCCTTATTGATCAGTTATTACCCTGATCAACACAATAACATTCAGAAACCGGCTCCGTTGCCCTGGATACCTGTTGGTCACTATCAGGTTTGACTGGGTTCAGTGGTTCGAAGCCTGATGCCTCCGCTCTCACTACTGCTGCTGTGTACACACCTCCTCCAGAAACTGCTGTCACCGCTCACTGTCCTGCTTTCCGCCACCTCTGCCCCTTCCATCCGCTGTACCAGAGCACTCCTGCATCGAGTCTCGCCGCTCCATACCGTGCTTTACACCAGTCAGCCGGCAAACTCCTCTCCTCCCCGTCTCATCCACCCCGTTCTCTACGGTGAAGTTCCCTCCATCAACCACTCCCCCTCCTGCTACGCTCATCAATTGTTGTGACTCTAGCATGATGGAGTGCTGATACGCAACATCTCCTCGTCCTCACTTCCCCCCAACGACTTTAATAGTCAGGGACTCCATAATTAGGAATATCCATTTCTTTAACGCTATCACACGCTGTTTCCCTGGGGCGAAGATCCTTGACATATTGGAGAGGCTTCCCTCTCTGCCAGAAACTCTGCCGACCTCCATTCAGAGAATTATAGTCAATGTAGGTTCTAATGATACATCCCTGCAACAGTCTGAGTTCACCAAAATCCACTTTGACCGGTTGTTAAACTTTCTTAACAGCTGTGGAAAGTCTGTCTTCATTAGCGGTCCAATCCCAACTGCTGGCGGTGGATCTGGATGTTTCAGCAGACTCCTCAGCCCCCACACTTGGCTACAGTCTGCTTGTAGGGCACACAGTGTAGTCTTGATTGACAATTTTAACTTGTTTTGGAATTGCTTTTCCTTCTTTAAGACTGATGGCATGCATCCAAACAAGCTAGGAAGCTGCATGCTAGCGACTAATCTGCAACATGTTGTGCAATTATACCCACATGACTGACTGTTTACACTCCCCCCACCACACCCTGGCATCTCCCTCTTCTTCTCTGGTGCGACTTTGAAGGACTGTTACTGTTGAGAGCTCCTCCTGCTGGCCCCCCCTGTCCTTAACCCCCTCACCTGCTGCCCCAAAATCAAAACTATTGAAACTATGGTAACAGTCAGACCCTACCACTCACATGGCAGTTTCAAGGCTGTAAACCTCATTTATTTAAAACACAGTGTTACTTTTTCTGCACCTGCCAAGTCTACCTGTCATTCTCCTTCTCTCCCTGCCAAACTGGCTTTATTCAACTCCAGGTCACTCTACAATAAGACCCACATCTTAAATGATTTTATTTCTTCTCATAACTTAGATATCTTTTTTATTACTGAAACTTGGTTAAAACCAGGTGAGTGTAGCCAACTAGTTGAGATTTGTCCCCCTAATTATGACCATTTCAACTGTCCCAGGCCTTCTGGTCCTGGGGTGGGCTGGCAGTAGTGGTTTTTAGAAATCATTGTAAGTGCTCTCACGTTAAGGTTGGTGTATTCAAGAGTTTTGAGGTCCTTGCTTTTAACATTGCCTCTTCTAAACCTGTCTGCTGCATTGTTCTATACCGCCCTCCCAAACCAGATAACACTTTTCTCTCAGAATTCTCAGACTTCATGTCTTCTAATCAGTCTAGACTGTGTTATTTTGGTTGGTGATTTTAATGTTCACGTGGATGATCCCCCAGATAACTTTGCACTGATTTTTTTTTTTTTTTTTTAAATATTACTGATTCTTTTAATTTAATTCAGCATGCTGGTGGACCCACACACAACTGTGGCCATACCCTGGACCTTGTCTTTACATTGGATATAGCTCCTAGTGCCATATCAATGAAAGATTTGACCTCGGATCACAGTTGTATTAGTTTTGAAACAGTCCCTCTGACAGATTCTTTACCTAACAAACGTACCTTCCCCTCTCGTGTATTCAGTGAACATTCAGTGGTAAAATTCTCACAAATTTTTACGGTCACTTCCAAGATCTCACCCTAATGTCCTTCACTGATGATCAGGTTAATCACTTCAATGAAGTTTGCTTGTTAGTCTTGGACACCATTGCTCCTGTTAGAAATAAATCTGCGTCAGCCATAAACCTTACCCCTTGGATAAATGAGGACATCCGTAAGGAGAAAATGTATCATATCAATTAATAAGCATAATCCCAGACTTCTCTTTTCCACTTTTAGCTACCTGCTGAACGGCAAACCCCCGGTTATGTCTGCCTCCTCCCTGGCTCTCTGTGAAAATTTCATGTCCTTCTTTATCAAGAAGATTGACAATATTAGAAAAGCCATTGCATCCTCTACAGTTACCCTGCCTCTTGAAATACCTCATGTCACTCCAACTCAGCTCTCCCCCATTTCATTACATGATCTACAGGAGATCTTGTCACACATGAACCTGTCTTCTGGTCCCCAAGGCATAATTCCCTTTCTAACCATTATAAACTCTTTTCTTACATCTGGCTGTGTTCCATCATTCTTTAAGACAGCCACTGTCCACCCCTTATTAAAAAAAACCCGGTCTCAATCCATTGCTGCCACAGAACTTCCGACCTACTGTATATCCAAACTACCCTTTCTGTCCAAAGTCTAACGGCCGGGCTCCACCGGCTGCAAACGTAAACATCACGTCAGCATAGCGTCGCGGCGTATTCATTTGGGCTCCACTGACTGCGTACGGAAGCGACACGTAGAGAAGCCAGCGGGGTTGTTTACCGTTTGCTGAGCTGAGAGGCTGCATGTAGACTGCATGAAATGTTAAAGCATTTTCCACCTAAGTTATTACATATATTTGAGTTATCTACAAGTTGACTGTACTGTTTGTCATCTACTTGCTTTCAAATGTCTGCCACAGACATTTACACAATGTCACGGATAAACATTAGTAAATGCATGAAAAAAAAATCATCACATATCACCTCTGATAATGGTTTCATTCATTTAAAAACACATTGTGCTCGTTTAGCACACTATTTCATGTAGTTTTTATCTGCTGGAGGGTCGCGTAGGGAAGCGTAGCGCGACAAAATAGAAGAGCTGCGTAAAATAGAGAGTTGCCGCATGACAGACGGGGGTTGTTGTGCCCCTCCCGTTGCCGGTGGAGCCGCTGTAATTGATTAACAGGGGGCAAGCTGCTACGGGACTCGCGCTGCAGACGTGTCATGCCGCTGACGTGCCCGGTCGAGCCCGGCTGTTAGAGAGAGCTGTAGCGAAGCAACTCCTACAGCTAGTAGAGGGAAATAATATTTTTGACAAATTTCAGTCAGGTTTTCGTCAACACCCCTGCACTGAAATAGCTCTGCTGAAATTTCTCAATGACATTTTACTGCATGCTGATGAGGGAAATTGCTCTGCGTTACTTTTATTGGATTTAAGTGCTGCCTGTGACACCGTTGATCACACAATCTTGATTGATAGGCTTGAAAACTGGGTGGGGATCTCCGGTCCAGCCCTTGAATGGTTCAGGTCATATCTATCTGACAGACATTTTAACATGGGGATTGGAGAGCATGTATCTTTGAATGCCTCACTGTCCAGTGGCGTGCCCCAGGGCTCAATTTTGGGGCCCATTTTAGTCTATATATGGTCCCCCTGGGCCACATAATTCGCAGCTTCAGTGGTATCGCCTACCATTTCTACGCTGACGATATGCAACTATATGTATCTGTTAAGCCCAACCACCAAAACAATCTCCATGTACTAAAAGACTGCCAATCAGCTATACAATCATGGATGGCCCATAACTTTCTCTAGCTTAACTCTGGCAAAACAGAGGTCCTCATCATTGATCCTAACCATAAATTCAATTCAGTCAGTCAGCACCTCGGTTCTCTAGCCAGTCATATCACCTCACATTCCAGAAACCTCGGAGTCATATGCGACTCACACCTAAAACTTGACAAGCATCTCAACTCCGTGGTTCAGACCTGTTACTTTCAATTAAGGAACATCAGGAAACTTCGCCCGGTTCTCTTAGCCCATGACATCAAAAAACGTATTCACTCTTTTATCTCTGCCCGTCTGGATTACTGCAATTCCTTATTTACTTCCTTCTCCCGAACTTCTCTGAACGGATTACAGGTAGTGCAAAATGCTGCTGCAAGGGTTCTCACCAAGTCTTCATGCCGCTCTCACATAACCCATCCTGGCCACTCTGAACTGGTTACCGGTTAAATTTAGAATTGATTTTTAAAATACTTTTAATTACCTACAAGGCTCTGCATGCCTGGCTCCCAGCTATATTAGTGATCTGCTTAGTCCTCACACACCTGTGAGACCCCTTAGATCATCCCATGCAGGGCTTCTTACTGTCCCCAGGACTAATTTGAAAACCAAAGGTGACCATGCCTTCTCAGTGGTGGCCCCCAAATTATGGAACAAACTTCTCACAGCAGTAAAAAACTCCATCTCTGTTGAGAGTTTAAAAAAAAAAAAAAAAAAAACGCCTTAAAACCCACCTTTTTTCTGTTGCCTTTTTAGATACGGTGCCTATGGTGTGATTACATAATCCTTCCTGTGTTACATGTGTATATATTTGAACTGAACACCTATTGCTTGAACAGCACCCTGTTATTACTTGACGATGCTGGAAATAAGAGGTGTCCCTCAGTGTAATTTAGAGTTAAAATAAAGCTTGAATTGATGAATATCTGCCCTACACCTCAAAGCAATATGAAGTTCAAAATATGTATGAAACTACAACATAGAGGCTTTTTAAATACAAAGTTGTCATAGACAGAAATTTCACAGACACCTTTTTAAAGTTACTTTTACTGTAATTAGGTTCAGTTAATTACAGGTACAGTTCAGGCCATCAAATTAATTGAGAAATTTTGCATAGAAACAATAAAGACTGTGCAATAAAGCAAAATGTTGAAAATGAACAGTAAAATTCCTTGGCCTCTAGTCTCCCAGCACGGCGCAGGGTGGCGCAGGGTGGCAAACCCCACGCAGAGCTAGTTTCGAGCAGCGCAACCCGATGCCCGTTCAGTTTGGTAGTTTGGCAGACCGAGGTGCGCTGAGATGGGTGTGGCAGCGCAGCAGGGGGAGGTGTCGACAGATCCAGCTTGGAGCAGTGACAGTTTCGTGCCAAAAGGCTTTGCCGAAGGTGCGCTAAAAGCTCGCCAGCTGAAACCAGGTCTACTTTCAGCGCAGGCGGAGCAGAAGTTTGTGGAAGTTTGGCTGACTGGCTGACAGTGCGCACACTTCACCAAAACCTCACAGGCAGGTGTCCAGAATGTCAGGCACATTAACCATGCAATAGATAGCCACAAAAACCACTATTCAATGCAACCATCTGCAATCAGCACATAAATGTACCTCTATATCGACTGTCCCGTCACATCTGATGTCAGATCAAAGGGGATTGGCACCGTTTGGCACGCGTAATGGAAACCCAACCTGATTTGATTATCACAGCTGCAAACTAATGAGTTCACATCCCTCTCAGCCAACCACAAACAGCCACAGCATCAGATAGGGAGTATATATTCAGCATCTCTTATCTTAGAAAAGTAAAAAAAAAAAAGAAACAGAGTGAGACTGCGAGAGAGAAAGAGAGAGCGCGCGCGCAAGAGAGAAACACAACATTGATTTACAATTGTGGTGACCTCCTCCCAGGCTACCTTTGCATCATCAGCCCGTGGAGGTCTGCTCACAGTTCCGTATATTCGGACACTGCGAGCTTGGACCTCCCGGACCAAAACATCAGTTTTCTCCTGGGAGAAGTTTGGCCGTCTGACGCTGCTGCTCTTTTCTGCCATGGCGAATTGAGTAAACTCTCATTATGCTTTTGCGAGGTGCATTTAAGGGTGAGGAGAGGGGCTCATTTGATTGGTGTGATGTGTGCAAAACCCACTCCATGCCTTCTCTCCTCCCTCTTTCCGACTTGCGCATGAGGGACTTGAGGGATGGAGGTGGGAAAGAGGAGTAGCTGTGCCAGCGCGCACGGTGTGCCAAACTTGCAAAATCTGCCTGGCCACACCCAGTGGGCGAAGCGCAGGTGCGATGCTCCTCCGCCTCACCCGGTCTGCGAAACTAGAGGCCCTTCTGTTAATATATAACAAAGAATGCAAAAATAAACGTTTTAATAAAACTCAATCTCTTATGTCTTAGTACAGCACCCCCTTCAGTTAATATATGGGTCAATGACGTGACGCTACTTTTTTTGTGTCCATATGGTTTAGTCAAATTTAAAAGGATTAAAATTTGAAAATAAATGTATGATTAACTTACAAACTTTAATTTTGTGTGGATCCAGTACAAAATTTCTGCTTTTAATAATTTTGAGAGAATATATTAGAGGCCAATGGCAAAAATGTCTGAGTGGTGTAACCATAAAAACTTTGCACCAAATAATTAAACTTGCTTAAAAACACTAAAATTCTCAATAAAACACCATAACAACTAGTTTGGCATGATCTTATATTATTACTTTTTTAATATTAAATAACACAACCCAGTGTCATTTGCTGTAACTCGTATTTTTTCATAAAAAATATGATTATATACAGGAAAATACATGTGGAGTAAAATGTGGAATACATGTAATCCACTTTTGCAGTGCAACACTGTGGTTTTTTTTTTAAACAAATTTTACATAATTTGTCAAGCATTATTTAAAAAAAAAAGGGGTGCTTTTAGGATATGTCCTGCTCAATATTGCCAAAATGCATTAAAATCTAAATATAGAAATACTCCAAAAATATCTTATTTAAATTTAATGCTTTTAAAATAAAGATTTTTTTTTTATAAGTACACTTAAATTTACTGAAGGTGGATAAAATATTTAATTTTATGTTTTGATAGAAAATGGTGCAAATGTCATTTCAAATGACATAAAACCAGCAAAAATACAGAATGTACATTTTAACAAATCTGGTGCATGCTTTTAAAACTATTTTTTAAGATATTTCTGAATTGCCCATCTTGCCAACCCTCATTTGTCACTGACTTCAGTTA
Organism: Epinephelus fuscoguttatus; assembly: GCF_011397635.1. Classification (NCBI taxonomy): domain Eukaryota; kingdom Metazoa; phylum Chordata; class Actinopteri; order Perciformes; family Serranidae; genus Epinephelus; species Epinephelus fuscoguttatus. Next base: position 44,205,053 of record NC_064759.1, on the reverse strand, counting down.
ATTGTGGTCTTGTTTGCTATTGGGGTTGTCATCATGTCCTCTAAAGGGATAACAGGCTTCAGTCTGAGCGGCCGTTTTCCGTGTGGTCCTAGTGCTCGACGTGTCTCAGTTTATTAGCGCGTAACATTGTCATGTCCCCTGTGCTAATGTCATTTTGTTTGTGAGGTTGATTTCACATGTAGAAATAAAGCAGTACCATCCAGCATGTCTTTGTTAAAGAGTTTATGTATTAGACATTAAGAGTGATGATACAGTTGGCATAACAATAAAACACAACAACCACACAGAAAAGACAGTCTGATGTGTTACCCCCGTCACATGCTTCTGTCATGGGGAGAACCCCCTGTAGATTATCTCGAATCAGCCCAGCATGGGTTGAAAGGCTCCTCTCCAGTCTCAGTTGACAGAGCGAAAGGTGAGAGGACTGATCTGCAACCCCCCTATCAGCAACTTAAGCAACCAAGCAGGACAAATGCTTAATATTCCCTGTCAAAATTTATTCGTGTGTCTTTCCTGTCTCTCTTAGAAAGACCAATGTAACAACCAAAAACGTAATAACGGCCAATAATGTAATAACTACCAATAACGTAATAATTTTGGCCATTTTAAATGTAATAAAGCCAATAATGTAATAACTTGCCAATAATGTAATAAAACCTTTGAGCCAATAACGTAATAACTTTTTGCCAATAATGTAATAAGTTATTACATTATTGGCTGGTTATTACGTTATTGGCCTAGTATTTAAAAACCCTTTGAAAATGTAATAACTGGTGCTGATAATGTAATAATATTATATATGACTGTTATTTTTTTATTTTCACTGTCGAATATGTCTAGTTTATGCTCAGGTTGATGCCACGCAATGACCACACAGTGACTTCAACACAATTGTGAAACATTTTAAGTTCTGCACTGCGTGCCTGTTTCTAATCTACATTGAGATGCAAACTTCTACCATGCTAATTATATGTTTGCAAATGGACTTGATGCTTAGTGTTATCTCCAGAACACTCATAGTCACTGAAGTTGCTAATTAAGTGGCAGCACAATTTTACCCATTCAAAATTCCCTTTCTCGGAGAAATGTTTTCTTTTGCAGCACATCCTCCTGACCACTAGATGGCAAAGTCATGTCAAGATAACCAGTTGATGTGACTGGCAATTAGACTTTTTCTGCAGACTTGGGGAACTTCTTGCAGCATGTGGAAAGGTAAATAATTCTCAGATTTAGCAGCATTCTTAATTTAGTTGGAATCCCTCCTCATAAATGTATTAAGTGCAAGGGATATGTAAACATTGAGAGAGCATGACAACAGAAAAATTGCTAGCTAGCTAGTTAGCTAGCTAGCTAGTCATTTGTCTAGCTTTTCTGCAGTTGACACCTGAAGTCACTGACTAAGTCCAGTCTCCTTCATGTTGTACAGTAGGAGAGAGTGTGTATCCTTGCGCGCATTTAGTTATGTATTATCGAAAGTTATATCAGTAATAAGACGGCTATGTGAGACTAGGTTTATCCAACAAGTGGCAGTGTAGGAAAAGGAATTACAATGTTAGTGCTAAATCTGTTAAAATATTCTGATACAATGCCATGTGTGCATTCTTGTGTATGCTTATGGTTGTGTAGTTGTTCATGTAAAATTTGTGTATTGAAGATTAATTGAGAGTTTTATTCATGTCCATGTTTATGTGTAGTCTATATCGTACATTCAAAGATTCATATCACATTAGCTAAACCTGGTGTAAAAATGACACTGAAAGAATGAGTGGAAAAATAGGCTACTAACCTAATGAGTTCATCAGCCTGCTTTACCATGAAATATTGACTTTGACAGTAGCTACACTGGGCCTGTGTCTTGCATAATTAATTTATAACATTAGTGTGTGGTATTGTAATATACAGTATGTCAGGTCATATCATCATGTGCTTAGAGTGTAAAAGGGAATAACTTTGTTTTTAATATCATTTTAGGTATTTGACATATCTGGAAAAAATGAAAGTAATTCCAACAGTCTTCATCCTCCTCATCTGCATCAGCTTGGAATGCAGAGGACATGGACAGAGGCCAATGTCAGATGAGACCTACAATGTCATACTTAAGGCACTTAAGGGAGAATTTAAAGTTCCAGTAGCAGAGAGATCCAGGATCGAGCGTTCTGCACTCATTCGACTATGGCGGAACAGGGAACATTACGCTCTCAGTGAGGATGGTCAGTCACTTACATTTGATGGAAAATTGGTACCCAGGAAATCATCGATCTCTGCAGTTGTAAATAAGGCTTTGGACAAAACAAAAGGCTCTGGTGTAAGCGTAAACATACTCCTAAGGCAGCAGTACTCTGGGATCAGCCGAGCAAGTGTGAAAAACATTTTGGACCGATCAAGACGTTACCAACTTCACAAGGCAACAGTCCGGAACAAAGCCATTCCAAAATCTATCAAAGCCAAAGCAGTTCAAGATCGACATCAGGTAGACCTTGTTGACATGGGTGAATGGAGGGTCAAGTATGGCCGGGTCACATATAGGTACATCCTGACTGTAATAGATGTGTTCAGTAGGTATGTATGGCTAAGACCACTGAAAGGTAAACACAGTGCAGAGATTTCTAGACACCTTGAAGACATTTACAATGAGCATGGTCCACCAAAAGTCTTACAGCATGACCAAGGGAAGGAGTTCAAAGGTGCTGTAAAAAAACTTATGGATTCCTTACAAGTGAAAATAATTCAGAGCTCTCCCTACCATCCTCAGAGCCAGGGTAAAGTGGAGAGAAGTCACCGTCTCCTGAGGAAGAAGATAATGTATGACCTGGTCCAATATCAAAAAGGAGGAGTTAACTGGGTTAAGCACTTGCCAATTTATGCAAAGGTAATGAATGAAGATCCAAAGGAGGTTTTGAGTTGGATGTCTCCTTTTCAGGTGTATTATGGAAGGCAAAGTCATGCATGGTCCAACCAGTTAATTTCTCAAGAAGTCCTTGAAGAACCCAGCCCACCAAGCAACAAAGCAATGCCCACGAAAAGCAGAGACTTTTGTTCGAGCACAAACGAAATAGGATCAGGAAAAGAGCAAAAGAAGCAACCCAGCGTTGCATGCGTCGACAGAACCAATCTGGGAGGTTTAAACCCTCTATATATAGACTACATGAGCATGTCTTGGTCAGGGTGAAGAGTGTCCATCACAGAGTCTCACAGAAACATTTTGTGATACCAGGTGTGATTGTGGCAATAAACCGTAAATTGCACAAATACAAGGTTGAGTTTCACATGCCAAATAGCCTCACTCCAACACGAAGGTGGTTCCAAGTTTCTGATGTGACTAGTGTGACAAGATTAGAAGAAAGCGCCAAAAGTTTCAGCCCAAAAAGTGGACCTGAGAATACTCTCTCACATGAGGACAGATTGGAGAATTTTGAATCATCAAACCTGAACATTCGCTTTGACCCAGTCCCTGATGGCAACTGCCAATTTGCTGCTATTTCTGATCAACTGGCCACCATTGGAATTTTCCGTTCTGCAGCAACATTGCGTGAAGAAATAGTGGCTAACTTAACATCACATCCATATGGAGTGGATGGGACACCTTTCAGAGTATGTTGAGGAGACATGGGCTGAATATTTACAGGGGATGGCACAACATGGCACATACGGAGACCATCTAACTCTTCAGAGAGCATCGCAGATATTTAACGTTCAGTTCCTTATTGTGTCGACTCTTGGTTTGGATGCCACCTCCGTAATATCACCATCTGGTGGTTACTTTGAAAACTTGCCTGTTTTGATTCTGGGACATTTTGCTGAGGGACAGGGGGAGCATTACGTTAGTTTAGATGGACATGTTCACCCATATATTCAGGCCATTCAGGAGGCAGAGTTGCAGAAAGTGCCCCAACCTAGTTCTCTGTCTGACACTGAACTTGGCTCTCAGTCTGATGCCAACCCCCCCTCTATGTCTGATGAACCTGCCTGTATAGCTGATGAACCAGGCTTTCTGTCTCAAGGTGAACCTGTGTTTCAACATAATTCTGTTGATCAGTCTATGGCCCCTTTGGTTAACATGGTTGAGGATGCTGGAAATGAGCTGGGAGAGCAATACCTACCTCCAGAAGTCCTATCAAGAATTATTGAGTTTGCTCTAATCCAAGATATGTCCATGCTTGGGACATTCAATCAAGTCTCGCGCTCATTCCAGGCACTGTCGGCAGCATTTTATCCCAACCTCTATATAAGAGAAACACTTGAGGAGAGCCTAGAGCTGGACAAAGAAAATGACTTCACCATCAGTATTATGAAGCTATACAAGGCTGCTGGACGCAGCAGTGGTCTCAGTGCACGGATAAGGGAGTTGTTTGGCAAACATAGCCAATGGATGAAAGCCTGGCTAATTCTAAGCTATCTGAGTTTTGGGCAGTACAAAGTTAAGGACATCTACTGGAAAAAGTAATGCCAGTTTTATGTTAATTTTTCCTCCTTCATCATCTGTCTTAAGTTTGTTTTGTTGTTGTTTTGTTTGTTTGGTTTTTACATTTGAGTGAAAGCTACTTTTCATTTGAGAAGGAACAGTTTTAATTTCATTTTATATATATATGCAGTTTAGCTTTTTGGAATGCACATACTGTGAAGCCATTTTTCATTTGAGGATGAACAGTTTTAATTTTATTTTTGTTGTTCACACAATATGCTGTATATTGTATATTACAGTTGAGAATTTTTGATTGGAAATAAATAATAGTCCAAGAAAAAAATATTGTTAATTCATTTGACACCTCAACATCCAGAGAGAGAGAGAGAGAGAGAGAGAGAGCTAATGAAGAGGTTTGGAGTGGAAGTGAAAATCCTCCATCAGCTTACATAGAGGTTCAATTGTTCTGCTCCAGTTGTCTCAGACCTGTTGTCTTTTATTAGATGGATATTAATTAATGTCACATATATTTTATAAAACAGCTCCAGTTCCTCACAGAGTCCAGATGTGATCTATAGACTGTTATATCATAGAGTTGTAGTAAACCCTCTGTTAAACACCTGGATGACATCACAGGATCTTACAGGATCAAATATCATTTTTTTCTGATCAATATTAATAATGAGAGAGAGCAAGCAAGAGAGAGAGATAGAGAGAGAATCTAAATCTTAAATTTGTCCACTGTACTTATTTTAATTCAGTGAACTGCACAAAAACTGCAAAAAAGTGTATTATTCCCAAGAACTGCAGTCATATATAATATTATTACATTATCAGCACCAGTTATTACATTTTCAAAGGGTTTTTAAATACTAGGCCAATAATGTAATAACCAGCCAATAATGTAATAACTTATTACATTATTGGCAAAAAGTTATTACGTTATTGGCTCAAAGGTTTTATTACATTATTGGCAAGTTATTACATTATTGGCTTTATTACATTTAAAATGGCCAAAATTATTACGTTATTGGTAGTTATTACATTATTGGCCGTTATTACGTTTTTGGTTGCTACAGACCAAGAACCCTGTACAGAGACTGAATTATCCTGGACTGGGAAGGATTTGTGTTTTTCTGTTCCCTATTCCTTTTCCCTTCTTTTCAAAATTAAAGGACTCTTTTTTTTGGTTGAAACACTGGTTGCTGTGTATTGCATGTTGTATGCTGTGTCCCTATTTCTCCTGTTTGGTCAAACACCTAGGCAACAGAATTGCCACAACACACACACACACACACAGACACACACACACACACACACACAAAAAGCATTAAAACACAAAATGTTGTTTTGTTTAAGTGTTTCGTCTAGTGTTGTTGTAGTTTGCATTATGAGCCACCATAAAAATGGCATGGGAGAATGAACCTGTCCAAACATTAGGCTAAGCCACATTCAACATCAGTGAATCAGAGCATCAGATCAGACTTACGACAGAAGCTGTCTTTCCTCCATTTGCTTATCTTGGTACCAGCTAGTTGACAGGCGATAACATAATTCTGGATGTGACGACACAGGACGTCAGCACCCCCTCTTCCCGTGGACATCTCCCTGGAAACAAACTTTCATTTAATACAGGAAACACCAGAAACAGACTTAACACAGACACTCAAGTCTGGTGAAGGATATTTCTAGCTTTTTATGACTGGGATCTTATTTTTGCAGTTTTGTCTCTTATTTTCATCAAAATAATATAATCAAACTATAAAAATGTCTGAGATCTGGGAATATGAAGACAATGCTTACAACACTAGAAACAAAAGTGTCATATGATCGGACAGCCAACAGTTCAGCCAGACTATCTAAGACACTTTGATTGCATGTAAAAGTGAAAATGAGAGCAACTATAAAGCTGTTTATCTTCCCTCATGCAGGAAAACTGTGCACATAACTACACTATATGTTAGGTCAAGTTATGAAAGTTTTGAATATCAAATAATTCCTGGTGACTTGGCCATCTGATTGGACCGAAGTGCTGGCTAGTGTTAAGAATGCAATAAAACCTCACAGCCTCACGGTTGTATGTCTTTGTGCACCAGTCAAGTTTCTCTTACAGGATATAAAATGTCATTCATTCATCTTCTAACCGCTTCATCCTCTTGAGGGTCGCGGGAGGGCTGGAGCCTATCCCAGCTGACATCGGGCGAGAGGCAGGGTACACCCTGGACAGGTCGCCAGACTATCGCAGGGCTGACACATAGAGACAAACAACCATTCACGCTCACAGTTACCAATTAACCTAGTCCCCAATCTGCATGTCTTTGGACTGTGGGAGGAAGCCGGAGTGCCCGGAGAGAACCCACGCTGATAACATGCAAACTCCGCACAGAAGGGCTCCCACGCCCGGGATCGAACCGGCAACCCTCTTGCTGTGAGGCGAGAGTGCTAACCACCACACTACCGTGCCACCTTATAAAATGTCATCACTTTCTTAATTTATCCTATTAGATATTCGTGTGAAATGAATACTAAGTGTATCCATTCTTGAGTTATAGCCAAAAACATGTTTTGTGAGGTCACAGTGACCCAGTGGACATTTGTGCCAAACTCCCTCAAGGCGTTCTTGGAATATTGCATTCACAAGAATAAGACGGATACAAGGTCACAGTGACCTTGACCTTAGACCTCCAAATTCTAATCAATTTATTGTTGAGTCCAGGTAAACATTTGTGCCAAATTTGGAAAAAAAAATCGGAAAACTAAAAAACATGATGCCTCCAGCCACAGCTATTGCTGATGTGGAGGTATAAAAATCTCCAAATAGATTCCAGGCTGTTTAGTCCCAGCAATAGAAAAGGAGTGTGAGTGCTTAAGGAGTTGAGAGACGAAGGACAAGACAACATACTTCACACAGTCACAGAAATGTCTAGCTGGGAGCAGAATTAATGTATGTAATGCATCACTTTGACATTAGACGTATGCTCAGATATTTCCTTGCCTGACACAAGCATCGTAGTTAGGAGTTGGGGACACTGTTGAGTGGCAACCTTCAAATGGGCCTTGCTGAGCTTTGATGATGTCACAGGCCTTTTTGGCTTCTGGGACCTTCTGTTCATCTGGCCCAGGGCAGGAACCGGCACCACAGCGTGTGTCACATGGAGTGTCATCCTTTACTACCCAAACTGCTGCTGTGTCTGATGGACCCTTACCTCCTGATGCCAGATCATCAGTCAGGTTACCATTAAAGTTTCCACAGAGACCATGTAGGGAGCTGCCAAAGGTGGATGGGATTTGTAGTAACACGCCTGCCACACTGTCATAGCTCAGCTTCAGATTAAAGTCAGTTTCAATGATGATGTTGATGCCATTTTGATGTGCTCGCACTTTTCCATCAGCCAGAGACACAGGAAGGGAGACTCTGATGTCATCAACCTGAGACATTGAGAGCGCGCGCACACACACACACACACACACACACACACACACACACACACACACACACACACGGATACCATGTAAGCTCCGTCCCACTTCAGGAGCTGTTGCAAATTATTGTACAGCACTGAAGGCCGGAGTTTATTATTGCCCTGAACCTCACAGAAATATATTATTTATAAAATATAACCAGTAATATGTTCATAAAATGCAGTTTGGTATTTTTGGTCTTTTTTTTTTATATTAATCACAGAAATGTGGTGTGTACTGAAGGCCACACTGGCTTTGTTGATAGAGGCAGATGAGACAATGCTGTTTGGCCCCCTTAAAAAACTTCCAGAGGGAACAGTTGATAGGAGCACCATTCTCTGCAATTTCTGCAGTAAGGAATTTTTGTACCATTGGAGAACTTAAAGCCTGAAATATCACCTCAACACAAACCCAGCAAACCCAGAGGTCTGAGCTAGCACAGCCTCTGATGCTAGTGCTAGCAGTCAGCCTTGTCAAGCCACACTTGACCAGGTGTTCACACGCAAACTGAGTAAGTCTACCTGTGACCGACCAACTAACTCCTTTGCAAAATGAATTGGAATGGACAGCAGACCAGTTTGCATGGTAGAGGACAAGGGGACCACAGTGTCGAAAATATAGCAGCTTTACTACACATCTACCAAAATTAATTTGACTTGAAATTTTTAAAATACTTTAACAGCAAAAACTTATTTATGGGATTAACTTAAACACACCTTACACCTAGCCAAAGCAAAATGTCATTCATACCTTGACTTCCCAAACAACACCAGTCTCCATAGTGATTTCCATGCCATAGACCTGCAACTCCACACTACGAACGACAGTACCATCCTTATGGGTTTTCTGCTGTACATATAGAGAGAAGGCTGCCATACCTCCGTCCTTCTCCTCCACTCCTGCCAATGTGAATAAACAGTTGCCCCACAGAGGATATGCCTAAAGGATAAGAATATATTAAATGTTATGTCTGAACTCCTACTGTGATTGTCTTGAAGGTACAGAAAACTTAGTTAATGACTAAATGCAACACCAGCCAGTGTCTGACTGTGTTTGTCGGCTGACAACAGCTGCCTACTGTGGCCAAAAACAACACTATGAGAGCTGTGAGAGTGAACAAGATCAGTAAAGTTATGAGCATGATGAGCTGATCTCTATAAAGCTCTGTAAAGCCAAGGGGAGCTGCAAATTCAGTTGACAAATCTATGTAGGTACATCACTATCAGTGTACATTTTCACACTGTCAATTCTACATCATTGTGAAAGTACTGATTATAGCTGCTTAAGGGTCTGTGTCCACATGGTATTTTTCTTCAGCAAATAAGCAGTGACAAGAGTCTGGGGAATGCCTCATCTCAGCACATCATTACAAAAAGTGCAAGGTTCTATAAGACATTTGTGTAAAGTTTTGTCATAATTATTGGCCAAAAACATATTTTGTGAGGTCACAGTGACCTTGACTTTTGACCCTCAACCACAAAATTCTAATCAGATTATTCTTCAGTCCAAGTGGACGTTTCTTCAAATTTAAAGAACTTCCCTTAAGGTGTTTTTGAGATATTGCGTTTATGAGAATGAGACAGATGAGGTCACAATGACCTTGACCTTTGACCGCTCAAATCTAATCAGTTCATCCTTAAATCTAAGTTTCAACATTCATGCAAAAATTTTGAAAAAATTCCCCCAAGGCATTCTCAAGATATCAAGCTTACAAGAACGGGATGGCCGTACGGAAGAACAAACCGACAATCCAAAAAAATAATGGCCCCCTGGCCACGTAACGTCTGTCGCTGGTGTGGAGGAATAATAAAATGTATACTTTTAGTGCAATACATTTTAATGGATTGAAGTAAGACTGTTTCACTCCAGTATCCTTGTATTTCTATGTCAAAAGCAATTCTGGTACTACATTACTAATAAAATAAAATCTGAAGGTTTGGTGAATCAATGGTCTTTTCATGCAAGTTTATAGGTTAATCACATAAGGGCAAGTGCAAACAAGTACTCTAAAAGCAGTTTTAATTTCCAGAAATCTGAAATCTGAAGAAATTGACTACAACTGAAGAAAATCCTCAGAATTCTGATCTCTTGCTTTTTTATTACCCGCTTTTAGACCTACTTGTACTCTTTCAATACTTACATTTAATATCATAAAAATACTTTTAATACTGTGCAGTAAACATCAGATACATTTACTCAAATAGTATTCTAACAAGTGACTTTAATTTCTAACAGAGTAATTTTCTGGAAAGATATCTGTACTTAAACTCAAGTACTGCTTGCAGGTACTTCATCCACCACTGAGCAGAGCATTTATGAGCAACATCCAGTGTGCACCACCTCATCTGCTCCCACGAATGTGCTTTTTTTTGTCTTTGTTGTGACAGTAGCCTAGCTAAAGGAGTAGCAGCGCCTTTATGAAAAGTTCAGAGATTTTCTTTTTTTTTTTTTTTTCACAACTTGTCTGCATTGGTCTTCAAAGCTTAGCGCCACAAAAGGGTGTAAGCTTCTTGTGAAGATTGATGCACTGTTAATCTTGCAGTCAAGTATTTTATACCCATAATGCGTGGTTGTGACCGTCACCCACCCTCCCTGGAGACTAGCCTAACAGCCTTTATTGGAAAAACTTCCTAATATGAGTCAGAGAGGGCCGTGATACACCAAAGTGTGTCAAGGGGGAAGTAAGGAAACAAGCAAGGGGGAGGGGGCAGGTGCTTAAGTCCTGAGTTGTATAGTGACAGTGCATGCGGAGAAGAAGGAGGAAAAAGAAACAAACAAATAAACAAACAAACAAAAAAAACAGAGGAGAAACAGGCAGTGTAGCTGATGTATTGTGGCCTTGAGGTGGTTGTGCTCCATGCAGATTATCAAAAATAAACATATACATGTCTACTATACTGTACTGAAAAACAAAAACAAAAGAGAAGTCTATACTGAACACCAAAAATGTGAGAGTCTTGGTGGAGGGGGAAAGCCTGATTGTAGAGAAGAGCTGCCAGCGCGGTGTGGTAGGTTTGAGACGCAAGTGGGCCCCTTTGGAGTGATCCCATCGGTTCTTTGCGTCACAGAGCTGAAGTATCAAACATGCATGCGTGTATTTGAACCCTCCCAATGTGTTTATGAAAACCATCACCAGGGTCCAGGGCCAGCCCTGCAGGGGAAGGGGGGCGGTATGGCACCCCAAGACCGCAGGGGTGCCCAGACCCCAAGACCAGGGAGCCGCAGAGGCCGCAGGACACCACGCAGGCCCAGGGACCCGGGGCGGCAATGGCCGGAACCCCAGAGAGCCAGAGACACGCCCCAGACAGGCGGGGCAGGAGGGCCCACCCACCCACCACCCGACGCGGACCGACTGGGGGCGGTCCCCTGCACCCAGGGACCACCCCCGACCCAAGGAGCCAGGTGCAGGGGCCCCGCACCGCCCCTGGGGAGAGAACCAGCACCGCACCGGACGGGCCCGCACCAGGAGCCGGCCACCAGCAGACGCCGGACCGGACGGTAGTGAGAGCCCACCCAGGCCCGGGCGGACGAGGGAGGCAAGGAGGCGGTGATGCTGCAAGCCATATGTCCCCGGCGCATCGGGAACCAGGGCACCGCGAAGGGCCACCCACCCGAACCCCCCAGGACGGGCCCCCACCAACACACAGGAGAGAGCGGCCCGCCACGAGCAGTCAATCCCTCATCGGGACCCCCTAGCAGAGGGCCCAGAAACCACAGCCGGTCAGGAGGCAGAACCCAGGCAGGAACCCACAGAGCCCCCAGGGTGCCACCCGGCCCACCCACCACAGGGCCACGGGACCCCCCCAGACACCGGGAACCCAGCAACACCACCATGATGTAAATGGGCTCCGTGGCTCCAACCCTCAGCCCAGGAGGGCCGGGCCCCATGAGCCACGCCATGCATATCTACAGTGTGTGTAAACCCACCACCCCCCCTCTTACTATGATTCTCCGATCCCTGACGGAGAAACATTAACCCTACACCGTGAATGTGAATGTGAGTGCCCATAAGTGTGATGTGGTGCATTAAAATTGAGGGACATAGGAGACAGGTGGGGGCAAGGCTGATGGCTACAGCACACTGATGTCCTACAGCCCGTGCAGCCATAGGCACCTGGAACCTGTTCCCATCTGTCCCACAAGATGTAGGTGTATGTGGTGCTTTAAAATTGGAGAACAGATAAGGATGGGCCGGGGGGCAGCATGGAGGGCTACCGGACACCACTGTCCCATAGCCTGCCCCATCATGAAGCCCCCCAATCCATCAGTGGTCTGCACCTCGAAGAGTGAGTGTATGTGGTGCATTAAAACTGTGGAATGTGTGGTGAGTGAACTAAATGTGGTTTAGGAGGCCAGGCCAGTGTAGGCCCGGCCCGAGGGCTGGAGGGATGGATGGGAGGGGCTAGAAGGTGGCGCCAACCAGACCCCGGCGCCGCGAGGCCCCCAGCGCCCATGGACAGCGGGCCAGGCGGGCCCCAAGGAAACCCAATGGGCCCCCACCCAACCCCGCCCCACAAGCAACTGCAGCGTCAGGCCCCCACAATGGTCCCGACCTGGGCCACACCGCCCGCAGCAAATTGACCCCCAGCAGAAGGACGAGGTGCGCCACCAGGGTGCACAGACGACGGGTTCAGAGATTTTCAACTTGAAGTGCTCAGAGTGGCGGCACAAAAAAGTTGAATAAAAGACCCAGGGCACAGCACTTTTTCTCACGGTGGCCACATGCGGCCACATTTACTCTCTCCTCATTAGGAACAATTGAAAAACAATGCCAGCACTGCCAAACTAAAAGCCATGTGGACACAGGCCCTTAAGGTACTTTCAGATTGGCTTCTACCTTCAGTTGTATTGGTTGCCACTTGGTTGACATATTCTTTGATATATCTACAATAAGCTCATATCAGCTAATATATTGGCTCAGTTGATTTATCTGACTGACTCTAATATGCTAATAAAATGTCCTGAATGTGTTTTTGTGTGAAGTGGTAAGCTTTTCTTGTAAAACAGCCAAAGGAAATGTTGACCACAAACACATGACTCGTCTCTGTATTTCAGCACTTCTTGTTGAGAAGTTTAAAACATTGCACTGATGAAAAGGATCGTCATGACATCACTGACAAACTGTGATGTTGGAGGGTAGACCAGAAAAAAAGCACTGACAATAAACATATACTTAGGTTGTATTATTTAAATAAAGGTAATAATGTATATCTAAATGCAGTGTCTATAAAATCATTATTTAATGATGAAATATTACTGAAAATTATTTATTAGGTTGTTATTACAACAGATTGTAAAAAAATCAATATGCCATTGATGCGCATTTTCCTAAATAGCATGCTAACTTTTGCCTCATTCACAAAAAAAGTAGTTTACCTGTCCATCAAAGGACCTGACAGTCCTGACTCCACTTACAGAACAGGAACCAATAGTTTTGGGAGAACAGGAGGCAAAACCCCCTTCCACAATACACTTCTCGCTGGTTGAACACTGAAAGTTAGAATCACATTGTGTATCTCCTCCTTCCGAACACACACAATGAAGGTTACATGACTCTCCTGGATAGAACACCTTGGACAAGAGAAGATAGCACAGAAGAAATATCAGTAGTGCTAACAGTAGAAGTAGTAGTAGTGGTTGTAGTAGTAACAGAGGCTGCAGTTGTAGCAGCATTGTGGAGGTGCCATATGATATTGTTGCAACTATAGTACCTGTCCAGTTTGATAATACTGTCCTCCGTACTGACAGCCACACTCTGCCAGAGGCACACACTTGTCATGACTCAACATGAATCCCTCGTCACACACACAGGCTTCACTGCAGGCCGCGCTCTCATCACAGCCCTCAGGAGGAGTGAGACCACTGCAGGTTTGCTGGCAGGGTGGAGCACACACCTCATAATGACTGTTTGCACCACATGATGGAGCTGGCAGAGAAACACACACAATAAAATACAGAGTGCTTATGCTCTGTACAAACATGTTTGTGACTTTCTTGGGACTTTAATGAACCAAACATTAAGTAGAGTACATTATCAGATGTGGATAATCAGATGACAAATGGGGAAACAATAAAGGAATAACCTTGTAATAATCACTTGCCAAGAACATTTAAGGGACATTTAGGGGAGTATTTTTATTTGCCACCCCTCGCAGAATCAGTTTAAAAATGTATAATTTGACAGATGTATCAAAATTTCCTTGATAACTTTAGATCAGCTATGTCTGCAGATAATCCTGCCAAAGTTTCAGGATGACTGGACCAACAATCTGGGATGAGTTTGTGAAAATATGATTTGGAAAAAACTGAAAAAAGTCTCAAAATTTGACATCTTTAAAGATAGGACCACTGAAGCAAAGATGCAGATGAACTGAGAGATTAATATGTTAAAAGAATTTTGACTCTAAGCCAAGTTGTTTTCAAAGTATTTGCAAAAATGTAAATGTGATTTTATAGCGCCATTTAGAGGTCAATGAGTGTCAATTCTTGAGCCTGTGTAGTGGGTGGAATTTAATTGCAACTGACCTGCCAATTCAGGTGAGGTTTTGACTCACTGTTTTTGCTGCACAAACACTTTTGATGGAGAAAAAAACAAGAGGATAGAAAGAAAGAAAGAAAGAAAGAAAGAAAGAAAGAAAGAGAGAGAAAGAAAGACTAATGACAACAAAAACAATTGTTATCCAGCACAAAAACACTTGCTGTCCAGCAATGATTATTGCTGCTTGGACCCCTCATAAGCAATATGTGGATAAGAGAAATAAGCTCATATAAAGCAGGTAAAATTTAAGAAAAGAAAATAACCAGGTTGATAGACAAATTAGATTCAGTTATAAGAGATGATCTCATATAAAGCAAATAGAATGCCGTCAAAAGAGCAAACTCTTGAATTTAAAACATGAAAGTGCAAAACACATGGAAGTGTATATAATGACTAACATAGTGATACTTAAACAAGCACACTTTAAATACATAATGACAATAAAATTAAAATAAAAACACCCTAAAATAGTAATATTAATAACATTTTAAAATGTATTATAGAAGTACTGAGCAACCAGTGCAGCAATGCAAAAATTTGGGTGACATGACATAACTTTCTAGAATCGGTTAATAATCAATTTACATCTTATTCTCTAAATTAAGGGTTCATTTCAAGCCAGAGTTGTTGATTGTTGAACCAGTGGACTAACTCACAATGACACTTTTATTGAATTTTATTTTGTATGTATGTGCACAGGAAAGTATCAGAGATCATCTGAGAATATTAAGACACAGGGAACAAGTACAGGGTGTTATACGATCTGGCTCCCACCTGGGAGGGCTGGTGATACAGGCTGTGACCCAAAGCAGGGTGGGTTGACCAGGCATAAGTATGCTTGACAGGTGATAAAAGGTATGGCCTTTCTAACAAATGTAGTTAACCTGTTAACTTAGGTTCGGGAGCAGAACCACGCCTCAACCACACCTCTAATCACCTGCCAAGCCTACGTTACTTAGGCCAGGTCAACCCATACTACCCCGTTTGTCTCAAGATTTCTCAAGCTGCGACAGACCGCGCGTCTCACCTAAATGCTTCACAGAGAAAACTTCCATTCAAACAAAGACAAAACGTAAAGACTTTCTCACGTTACCTACCATGGATCCGGTACCGCAGATCTACCCGACCGATTCAGACGGCGATCCGTTCGACGATCTGTTCGACACAGGTCCACCAGACTCATAGCAGCAACCAGAATGCAGCCAAACACACTGGCGTGGTTGCCTGCGTTCAGTGGTCAGCGTACCTCAGTCCCGGCGTCTCCATTCAAGCTCCGCCAACAAGATCTCTCTGACTCCGACTCGGACCGCGGGGGTCCGCAGATCTCAGGCCTCCTCTCCTCCTTCAGCGAGGACCAGACACCGCAGGCACGGGTGTAGGAGCCAGCTTCAACCCTCTCCTCACCGGCAGCTGACCCCATCACCTAGGCTTCCAGCTCCCGGTGTTTCGGATTTACTCACGACCCTGTTAACTGGCAACCGTCAGCCGAATGCATCTGTGGTTGTCGTAGTGACAACAGCTGTTTTCAACCAGGAAGAGAACACGTAGCTGTCTTCGCGAAGGCCTCTTTATTCAGTTTTTATATCAAAATCCAGTTAGGCCTACTTCATAAACGTAACGCAAGATAACGTCATGTTGTAGCCTTCATAGGCAACACTGAAAATCACATCTTTTATGTAA
Organism: Epinephelus fuscoguttatus; assembly: GCF_011397635.1. NCBI lineage: Eukaryota > Metazoa > Chordata > Actinopteri > Perciformes > Serranidae > Epinephelus > Epinephelus fuscoguttatus. The sequence goes on along the minus strand of NC_064759.1, from coordinate 44,188,971 downwards.
ACCTAGAAATGACAATAAATACATTTGAGGGTGGTTCAGAAAAAACACACATGGTAGGCTATATGGTATACCAAACATGTACAGTGAAGAAACAAGTAAGATCCTGCAACATAACCACAACTCCTTTGGCCAAAAGGTCATATTTCCTTGAGATGACGCACAAGTAGATCTGATGTACTCATCTGGCTGTCATTCATGTAACTAAACTTGCATTCAATGTTCACCTTTTATTAATGTGGCTGTGCTTGTAGTTTCCAGCAGATCATTGTTTACTCGGTAGCATTGTGCTGGTAGGAAACATGACATCGGAACTAAGTGAAAGTGTCAAAAGTCAAGTTAATATTCTACGTAAATAGGGACTTTCTCAGATCATGGCAAGACCAAATGATCTGAAGAGTGCACTGCATGTGACTCCGGGTGAAGTTAGTTTGCCGTTGGATAATGGATAAAATAGAGCATGAAACCCATTTATAAAGAGCTGTGCCTTATTAGGCCCACTTGGCAAAACCATTCTACATTGGTGAGGGGTGTCTGGGTCCAGTAATGGGGGTATGGGGGTATTAGCCCTTCTCTTTGTTACTCACTATTTTCTGCCTATGAGAGGAAATCACTGTTGAACCCAAAGTGAATATCCGAATATCCAACGTCAAACTAACTTCACCTCGGTACTCTCAAACGCTTTGCAGGAGTTACCGTGCGTTCACACCAAACGCGATGGACGCGATGTCATCGCCCGTAACGCGTGTATCGCGTCGCTTGATCACAAATGTCACCTTTTTGATCATCGCTTCATCGCTTCAACCGCGATGACGCAACCCCCCTCCCGCAATTTTCTTCACCTTCCGCTATTTTCTCGTCAACCATGGCTGAGTTAACTACCGTAGCTGCTCTTTATCTGTTGTGGACATCTGATTTGGATAGGAGACCCAAACACCGCTGTGTCTGGGTTCACAATATCCTCCAGAAACGCACACAGCTGGGTGAATATCATCACCTCCTGCAAGAGCTGTGTCTGGATGACGGTCGTTTCCAGCGGTACTTCAGGCTGACGCTGTCCCAGTTTGAGGACCTGTTGGCCCGTATCGGTGCGAGGATCTCCTGCCTGGACACCAACTACAGGCGCTCTATCCCAGCTGCGGAGCACCTGTCCATCTGTCTCCAGTTAGTTGCTTATAATTTCTTTATGAATGGTTGGATATCAACGCTGATTGGATGTCGTGGCACAGCGTCACGCGATGTCGCTTGTCACTTCAAGCGACACACGCGATGAGGCGATGGACGCGTCGTCGCTTCATTGTGTCGCTCTTATCACCTGAAACGCATCGCCCGAAACGACATCGCATGTCATCGCGTAATTTACATTGATTTTGAATGGAAACTTGTGGCGTTCATCGTGTCTATCGCGTTTGGTTTGAACGCATAGTTAATGGACTTTCATACCACATAGCTTACAACCTAGTGTTTGTCATATTTGTATGCTTTTAATCGTCTTAATGCTACAACATAAATAGATAATTTATCTTAGAGATAAATCTATTATACAGCTGCTGCTTTATTGCTTAATTTAGAATAAAGTATTTCCACATGAGTATATGAATATTGGCTTTATCGACCTGTAGCACAACAATAAACATTAGGTTTATGAATTAAGTGGATTTAAAACCGCTGGTTTTTGTATTGGAAAGCAGTGAGATTGTAAAATGTTCCTCAGTGCATGGACAGTGTGGTCACAAGTTGATCTGGCTGCCTCCCAATTTGAAGATATAGCTGGCTGTATGTTGTCGGATTTTTAATGGATCTGTCAGTGAAGTAGTGTTGTCATAGTGGCACACCACGTTAATTGTGTGCTTTTAATTTATTTTCCCATAATGAAGCGGGTTTGAATCCCGTGAAAATATTCTTTTTTACGTTTCACAGGGCTGAACGGTTCTTTAATATGGCACATGTTTATTTAGGCAGGCACCAGAGACAAAACTGTGCCAATTTAGAAAATTTATTCGAGATAGGAGTTAGATTTACAGGAAAAGCAACTTGGCCTCTTCCTGTTTTCAACATTCCGTCATAACAAGTGTGATTCAAACCGCGACTGAGTGTCGGTCCATGACTGGGTTCCTCCAACAAGAGTCCAAAGACGGATCAGGTCGGCTATGTTTTGATATTGTTATGAAAAACTGAATAAAGAGGCCTTCGCGAGGACAACTACGTGTTCTCTTCCTGGTTGAAAACAGCTGTTGTCACTACGACAACCACAGACGCATTCGGCTGAAGGTCGCCAGTTAATAGGGTCGCGAGTAAATCCGAAACACCGGCTCTTCACCACGGCGCACCCACGGTGCGCCCTCATCTGCAAGCCAGCAGTCTCCGCGTCCTCAAACTGAGCCCAGTATCAGAAACTGGACCGTCACTCACCTCCAACGTTTCCTGCGGAGCGAGGGCATCCCATTTCACCGCAACACCAACAAAGCCACACTTCTTCGACTGTATTCAGCCTCTATCAACGCAGCAACAGACTCCATACCTCCCGCTCTTCCGGCTTCCTCACCCGTGCCACCAACTGCCGGTGTCGTCAGGCGTGACGTCACAGGGCCGTCGCTGCCTCAGCCACAGCCTGCATCATCAGCCCCCTCTGGTGGGGGCCAGGTTGTATGTCCCCCTGTGCCTGCTCCCTCTGTTCCTGAATTCTCTCAGATGATTTCAGTTTGTTTTCATCTCTGTCTTCGTAGGCTTCACAAAATCCCTGTGCACATACATCCTTTCATCCCATCATCCCTTCCTCTACCTTTCCTTCAGCCATTCCCAGCAACGCGGCTTCTGCTCCTCTTCCTCCAATAGCCAACGCAGCAGCAGGAGAGCCTCAGTCAGCAACTCAAGGGGTCCCACCACAGGCTAACCAACTCGGTGATCTCCAGCCTCCTCCTTCACTTCCAACTGATCTGTCCACATGCACTTCGCTAACCAAGCAGCTGGCCGCATACAGCAATTTAACCAGGGAACATACTGGGGCACCCTTGACTCTGAACTCTACTGCCGCATATTTGCAGCCCGCACGTCCCTCTCCTGCGAGCTATGTGGAGCCCCTTCTCACCCTGCCACAGCATGCACTGTCACTGCTCCACTACCTCGCTCACGTCCATCTTCCTCATGCAACACCACAGTCTTTAACCGCCTGTCAGATCAACTTGTACAGCACCTCAGCACCCCCGTTCAGGTAAATGTCCTTGCTACTGTTCTACAAAACCATCCTGATAGACAGCTTGTTCATTTTCTTATAGATGGCTTCACACATGGTTTTCATCCCGGTATGACAGTTCTCCCTGACATTTCCCACATCTGTCACAACCTCCAGTCTGCTCTTGCAGAACCTCACACTGTCGAGACCCTGTTGGCTAAAGATGTCAAAGAAGGACTCATGATAGGCCTGTTCGATATTCCTCCTTTTCCACTATTTCGCATTAGCCCAATAGGTGTTGCCACTCGCAAATACTCTGGAAAAAAGAGGCTAATTATGGACTTGTCTTCCCCACACGCTTCACATTCCAAGCATCAACAGCATCATTCCCAGTCCGGATTTCTCCATGCAATACACAACCATCGACCATGCCATCACCCTCATTTGGCTAGCAGGACGTGGAGCTTGGCTTTCTAAAGCAGACATCACCAGCGCACTCAAAGTTTTGCCCATTCATCCTGACTTCTGGCATTTTTTTGGCGTTTGCTGGAAGGGGGCATATTATTTTTCTGTGCGCCTTACCTTTGGCTGCAAAAGCAGTCCTAAGATCTTTGATTCTCTTTCAGAAGCCCTATGCTAGATCCTCACTAACAACCACAGGCTCCCTTACATTCTCCATCTTCTTGACGATTTTCTCGTCGTCACTCCACCATCCTCATCTCCTCGCCATGGGCTCAATATGCTCACTAACACTTTCTCTGAACTTGGCATCCCTCTTTCCGAGGAGAAAACATCAGGACCTGGCACTTCCATTGAGTTCCTTGGCATCACCCTGGACTCAATTTCCTTCCAAGCATCTCTGCCCTTGGAGAAAATACAGCGCATCTCTCTGCTTCTGTCAAACTACCCCCTAGCAGACAGATGCACCAAACGCCAGCTGTTAGCCCTCCTTGGCCATCTCAATTATGCCATCTGCATAATCCCTCAAGCTAAATCTTTCTTGTCAATCCTTTTGTCTAAGGCTGCTGCCATTCCCTCTCTCCACGATAGGGACATTCTGGATGATGCCTGCAAAATGGAAATGTGCATGTGGCTACATTTCCTATCTTCTTGGAATGGCATTTCCTTCTTCCACAATGACTTCATCACCCAGCCTGAGGACATTCAACTTTTCACAGATGTGGCGCTACTATGGAGGAAGATGGTTCGCCTCTGCTTGGCCCCCAGAGTTCAAATCCCTCGACTCAGAGTCCCACTCTCCTTCCTCTGCGCTTCACGAGCTGTATCCCATCATAATAGCTGCCATTCTTTGGGGGCACGAATGGTCTAGGAAGTCCATACTTATCCACTCTGATAACACTGCAGTCGTAGAGATCCTGAACAAAGGTCGATCTCATTCTTTAGCCATCATGGAGTTCCTGCGCAGACTCACCTTATTCTCAGCTCAACACCAGTTCATCCTCTGGGCAGCCCACGTTCCCGGTCATCACAACATCACTGCTGACTCATTGTCTTGCTTCTTGTTCCAGAAATTCAAACACTTGGCCCGAGAATCGGATCTTCACCCAACACCTATCCCACCGTTTTCAGCCACAATATTCAACTAGCTCCACAGCTGTCAAACCTTTCTCATGCTTCACAAGAAGCCATCCTTAACAGTCTTGCCCCAAGCACACTCTCAGCCAAACTAACTGGCTGGAATCACTTCAAGGCATTTCACTCCACCTACCAGCTACCTTTTCCCTCTCTGGACGTCATGTCCATCTGCAATTTCATCACCCATGCTCATTCCATCCAAAAAATACGGTCCTCCACCATCCAGTCCTACTTAGCAGGAATCAACTTCTTCATCAAACTCGTCACCGGCTTCCATTGTCCTTCAACCTCCCATTCTCATGTTACTATGTTAATAAAAGGCTTGCGTAAACAGGAGCCGGCTCTCCCAGCTAGGCGCTTGCCACTCACTTCAGACCTTCTCAGCCTCTGCATTCGCACCCTTCGTTGGACCAAACCAATCAGGTCCTAGGCCGCTGGTCATCCCAAGCATATCGCTCCTATCCGTGGAGTCTTGGCGATCTCCGTGCAAGCTGTGTTTACAAATGAGAAAAAACAAATGCACTCCTACTAATGAATGGACAGTGAAATCAACCGATCACAGAACTTAGACTGTATTAAGAAATGTGTAATCATGAAAAAATTTTTATGTCATGATGATGAAACGCAAAATTAAACTAATCCTCCCAGTTACCAGCTAAAATATTTGACATCCTCATTACCTCACCCTGACATTATTCATTTGCTATTCTTAACATTCAATAGAATGATTTTATCCTGTTGTGTTTCACTATATAAGTTTTAGATGTGTGAACAATGAGAATACTAAGATGATTTCAGCTGATCTGAATGGTTCTTACTAGTGAAATGTAGAAGTAACCTGGAGAGGAAGAGATTCATGAAATTCTCAGAGTCCTCTCAGAGAGCTCCTAACTTAGCCTAAAAATTCCTTGCAAGGAATCTTAGCTTAAGAGTGATTCAGGAAGTTTCTGAGAGCAACTCTGAGCAAGGAGGGGACAGAAACTTTTATCTTCGTGAGGAGGTGTGGTTGACCCCGTTGCTAGGTATGACGCAGTCTTCTGAAAGCTGTGACTGGTTGTTACAAAAAGGAAAAAACAAATGCACTCCTACTAATGAATGGACAGTGAAATCAACCGATCACAGAACTTAGACTGTATTAAGAAATGTGTAATCAGAGCTCTGTAATTTTATTCCTTTACTGCTTAATAAACTACATTAACTGAGACCGAATATCTTCTCCTATTGCTTCATTAAAGAACATGCAGGACTGAGCTCATTAACATGCTGATTATTATATTGATTTGCTTATTGTTATGTTTACTCGCCATGCTGGTAATTTTACTACTTAATCTATTTGATATTAATGGTGGACGCAGACTCAACTGTCAGCAATTACTGTGATTGATGGCCTCCTGGTAAAAAGCGGTTTGATTTGGCACAATGACCAAAACAATGAATGAAATGGAGAAAAAAAGAACGAGAAAGCCAAACTGGACAGAAGAGCAGTGTCTGCTGTTGGCACAGCTCGTGGAGGAGAACAAGGGAGTTTTAAGAGGGAAATTCGGTCCCGGGATCATGGCACAAGAGATGAGGCAGACTTGGGAGTGCATTGCCCGACAAATCAATACGTCGTTCCCTCTCCTTTTACGCAAAAGTGATGAGTGTGAGAAGCGCTGCTACGTGCTGCAATCCAAAGCGGGCGTTATTGCGTTACTATGCTAGGTGAGAAAGTAAGCTCATCCCTGATGAAATCTACCACAAACAGTATCCCTGCACTATCAAGCTGGTAGCGTCTTATTAAATCACTGTCGTTCAATATACAGAGAATATCTCTCCTTCCTCTCTGTCTTTCCGCCATCTTCTCTGTTTAAGACACTCTTAGGCTTCTTAAAAGTCCTCCTCCCTCCTCTTAACAGTTTTTCATCTTAGGAGCTCTCTTAAGGCCTAAGATGCTTTGTGAATAACTTTTATCTTACCAAAGGTAAATTCTAAGAAAAATTTTAAAATTCGAGGAATTCTAAGATTTTTCTTAGAATGACGTCACTGAGAGCTACTTTTAGTCTTAGGATTCTTTGTGAATACGGGCCCTGTTAACTTCGGTTCGGGAGCAGAACCACGCCTCAACCACACCTCTAATCACCTGCCAAGCCTACTTATGCCGGGTCAACCCATCCTACCCCATTTGTCTCAAGATTTCTCGACCCACCCTCCCTTTCCCTTCCCTTCATCTTTCCATCTTCCAAACTCATCCCTACCCTCAACCCTTCATCCCTCATCCCTTCATCCCTCATCCATTCAACCCTCGACCCTCAACCTTCATCCCTCAACCCTCAACCCTTCATCCCTCATCCATTCGACCCTTGACCCTCATCTGTTCATCCCTCATCCATTCGACCCTCAACCTTTCATCCCTCATCCCTTCATCCCTCAACCCTTCATCCTTCATCCCTTCATCCCCTCATCCCATCATTCTCCTACCCCATCCCTACCCTCATCCCATCATCCTTCTACCTCATCCCTACCCTCATCCCTTCCTCCCCTCATCCCATCATCCTCCTACCTCATCCCTACCCTCACCCCTTTATCCCCTCATCCCTTCACCCCTTCCGTCATTTTCAATCTGGTGCATACCTCTCCCATGTCTCATTCTAGGCACGTCTGGGGGCCAGTGATCAGCTTGGGTGCATATATACGCCTGAGACGGAACCCTCACACTGAGTCTCCTTCCACCCAGTCTTCAATACATCCTCCCAGACCAGCCTAACAGATGACATCTTCCCTCTACCTCACCCACATCCATTCATCTATTCTCAACATTCAATAACTCCTGTATTTCATTAAACCTTTAAACGACATATTGTTGTGGCATGGTTCTTGCTAGTGAAACCTTAGTTAGTTAACAAATTAACATCTCAAAGCAGAATGATAAAGTTGCCTTAAAAGTCCTGTCCTCATTGTGGGGTTGCCAGGTTTGTGCATAGACTGAATTGTGAACAAAAAAACAAGTTACTCCTGGATGAGTGGATGGACACTGAAGTGTGTATGCATGTCTTACGGCAAAACTGTTCAGATCTCCAACTCTCCACTGTAGCTCTGGCCTGTTGACAAGAGGTGCTGTAAGCTGATAGGCTGTTGCATAGGGCAGAGGCATGGCCTTGGTACATACACAAATCAAAGACACAGTCTGTGAGGAAGGAGGTGTGGTCCAGTTTACTGTGACACTGTCTGTAAGAGCAGAGACAGAGAACGCAGAGACAGAGTCAGAGTGAGGGCACAGTCACTAGATACTGTTTTATAAACTAAGAAATATGCTGGAACAAGCCTTCAGTTTTCTAACTGGGCACTGATCA